>NC_065964.1:697500-795000 GCF_021464435.1 Cataglyphis hispanica
TCCGTCGTCTATCCAAAGTCAGGCGGAATCGCTTCCAAAGATGATCGAAACGCGCGTCGGCGCGTCAAAGCCAATCAGGCGCTCAGTTCGTTAGTGCATCAGGCAAAGGCAGCGAAAAGGTCGGCGATGGCGGTGGGATGGATAATCCAGAGGTATTGGGGGTAGATAGCGAAGTAAAGTGCTATGGGACGAGGGTCGAAACAGGATGGATGAGGAGGAGAGCATAAGTAGAATGAGATAAGGTCAGCGATTGGAAGACAGAAGGATAATAAAGCGATAGGTCTGGATGGAATTCCGGCGGAGGTGTAGAAATACGGAGGGGAGAACCTGGAGGAATGGGTGTGGAGAATATGGTGGTTGGAGGAAGGATGGACAAATGGAGTGGAGGGGTGGATTAAAGGATATTAAAGAAGGGGGAAGGGAGAGGTGGAAGAGGGGTAAGGACTGGACAGATGGAGTGGAAGAAGGAGAAGGATGAAGTGGAGTCAGACGGGTTTCAGGAAGGGGTTAGGGACAATGGACAACATATTCATACCGAATTATTTGGTGAATAGACAGTTGGGGAAGAAGAAAGGAAAATTAGTGGTGTTCTTTATAGATTTGAAAGCAGCGTTTGATTCGGTAGATAGGAGGAAATTGGTAGAAGCGATGAGAAAGAGGGGGGGTGAGGGAAAGGCTGGTTAGAAGAAGTGAGAATATTTTAAGGGAGACTAGAAACAGGGTGAGGAGGGGAGAGGATTTGGGAGCAGGGTTTTGGACAGGAAGAAGAGTAAGGCAGGGGTGCCCATTGAGCCCTCACTTATTTAATTTGGTGACGGCGGATATAGAAGAGGTAATGAGTAGAGGAGGATGAGGAGGGGTTAAATTATGGAAGAGGAAGATCTACACCTTGGCATACGCGGATGATGTAGTTTTGATTGCGGAGGAAGAGGATGGAATGAGGAATATGATTGAAAGGTTAGAGGGCTATCTGAAAAAGAAGGGGTTGGAGTTAAATGTGGGAAAGTAAAAAATCTTAAGGTTCAGGAAAAGAGGAGGAAGAGAAAGGAATATAAGTTGGAGATGGAAAGGGAAGGTTGTAGAGGAGGTAAAAGAATTTATTTACTTGGGTTATGTAATGCAGAAAAATGGAGGACAGGAAGCACACATAGGAGATAGGTTAAGGAAGGGTGCCGCTATAATGGGTCAGGTTTGGGGAATTGGCAAAAGGAAATTTAAGAATGATTAGGGAAAAAGATTATGGCTCTTCGATAAACTGGTGTGGACGATGGTGGGGTATGGGGTAGAAATCTGGGGGTGGAGAGAGAGGAAGGAGTTGGAGAGGCTACAGGAAAGGTATCTAAGATATTGTGATGGGTGTTAGGATTGGATTGGGGAACGCCAGGCTATATGGTAAGGGAGGAATTACAGAGAGAGAAGTTAAGAGATAGGGCGGGAGAAGGGCGTGGGGGTTCGAGAAAAGGTTGGAGGAGGGTAGGGGAGTGAGATTGCGAGGAGATGTTTGGAGGAATTGAGGGAGAGGTGTAGAAAGAAAAAGGAATTATCGAAGTGGGAAGAAGAAAGGAGTGGGTTTTTTGAAGATAGAGGTATGGACATGATGGAGATAGAGGCGAAAAGATCGGAAGGAGTGTTAGACTTCAGTTATTTTGTAAAAAAGGACATAGAGATGGATGAAAAAAAAAGATGGGAAAGGATAAAAGGGTCAAGGTACAACAGGAGATACGGAGAAATCAAGGGGAGTGAGATTCCAGAGTACCTGAAGAGTGACTGAGGGGAAAGTAAATGGCAAAGGATGGAAGGAATGGAATGGAATGGAATGGAAGTGAAGATGGAAGGAGGAAATGGAGATGGAAAGACGAAGGATGGAATGGAGGAAAGGGATGGAATGGATGGGGAATGAGATTAAGAGAGGATGAGAAGATGAGAGAGGAATAGAGATGTGAGATGGGAAGGTGTGTGAAAGGATGAAAACCTGGCATGAGCCGGAAGCGGAGGTCCCAAATTAGAGTAGGGCAAGTAGCGGTGTGTGTGTGTGTAGGTTAAAAATAGGTAGAGGTTAAGTTAGGGTTAAGGTAGTTGCAAGCTAGAGATGAGATAGATGTAAGTGATTAATTTGTAAGAAATTGTAACCCCAAGGGGAATCTATAAATCATCTAAATCTATATATAAAAAAGAATTGTATATATATATATATATATATATATATATAGATGACAAAATAATTTCGGCATGTTGATATTAAAAAGTTGATAATAAAAAGTTGGGAAATTTATATAAAAATGAAAATATATATATATCTTGTTAGTACTTTATTAGTAATAAGATTGATATTAAAGTTTAATAATTTATCAAAATTAATTATTAATATATAGAATAAGTGAAACCTTAAATGTTCGGTTATTAATTATTAGATGCACGAATTACAAGCAATCCTATAAATTGTAAGTTGTAAAGTAAAAGCTGTAACGATGCATCCCCCCATCGTTCCCGACACGTCGCCCGTCGGAAGTCTGCCGCCCGGCGAACACTAG
This sequence comes from Cataglyphis hispanica, assembly GCF_021464435.1. Taxonomy (NCBI): domain Eukaryota; kingdom Metazoa; phylum Arthropoda; class Insecta; order Hymenoptera; family Formicidae; genus Cataglyphis; species Cataglyphis hispanica. The sequence continues at coordinate 700,032 of NC_065964.1, forward strand.
CCGGGCAGGGGCAGAGGCGCTTAGCGCCCTATTTTTAAACGCTATGTTTATGACAAACACCACCGTTAGTGTTTGTCGTTTGTCATAAACAACCGAGCGCCGAACGGCACCGAACGTTTCCGGCGAACGCCGAACGCCGAACGCTCAACGCCGGAGGCCCCGCGTCGTTTCCCCCACCCCGAGATGTGAACGGCGCGGGTGTCGCGACCGCTCCGAAAGGGTATAAGAAGCCCGACCGATCACCAGACCGTACCAGACCGGCATCTGAATCCGCTCGAGCAATATGCTCCGAGTCAATATCTCAGAAACCGCTTCAGATCGTCAAAAGACAGTGATTCGGAGGTTGACGTGTTCGCAGCCTCCGTCGAGAATTCTCGACTATTCTCGACTGTTCTCGAAACGAATCCCGACAGAATACCACAGTAAAGGACAGAGAGTGGACGAGTTCGCCGCTTTCCTCGAATATTCTCGAGCCCTTATGATCCGAACACCTGACCATCCGAACTCTGCGTACAACGCATCTCACGAGCAGTATCTGGGAACACGCGCCGCGTCACCGACACCGACGCATAAGACCGACTGCAAGCTGCTACTCTGCAGTTCGCGCCGAACACCCAGCCGCACACGATACGCGCCTTACTTCGCGTATCTAGCGCGATATCATTCAGCGAGATATCGAAGCACCGACACACGTTGTCAACACGCGCCCGCCTTACCGCGCGCACCTCGCGCCTACAAACGCGAACCGACAACACGCGCCCGCCTCACCGCACGCTCCACGCGCCCCGCGCCACGAACCGGGCCATTTAGCTAGACGCGCAAAACACCATCTAGACCGGTATCAAAACATCGCGTGTATTATTGTATCGACTCATAGACGATTGTAACAGCTGACCATTGCCATCAAGTGGCAAATAAACGACGTACATATCAACTCACGTCCTATTGTGTTTCAAACCCTTCACGAATCCTGATCCCGATTGCGCTGTCCGCGCACGCGAAACCGCACGTGAAGCGGCCCGTTACAAAAGCTATTACATTTTAGAAAATACTGCTAAAAAAATTGATAAAAATTTTTATTATTTAATATTTCCAGAACTATTCTATTGCAAAATTTAAAATTGAGAAACCTTGTATATAATATGTGTAATATACAATGATAATACAATTATTATCAATTATAAACAATAATCCATATTAATATATATATATATATATATATATATATATATATATATATATATATATAATTTTCTATAATTTTTTTGTAAAATAGAAATAATGTGTTTGTTTTTATGAAATTAATTTAACAATATAAAAATAATGTTTTTATTCGGTCATAGAATATTAATTTATAAAGAAAAACATTTATAAAGATGTGCATTAGTTTTCATTTTCATCATTATGCAATATCTATAGCAGTCAGTATGTAAGTATGTATGTATCAGGTAATAAGTCGGCTGTACGCACTCACACATGCAACAGACGCACGCGATCGTATCAATGCAGCAGGCTCAATCTCAATTTATCGCGTGTGTCTTGTCTATACGCGTAACAAGAAATTATTCAATGTTATAACACGTTATTACACGTTGAAGTTGTGCTTTGAGTACAATTTTTAATATGTTGTATGTGGGAATGCAATGAGACGTAAATATAACGAGGAAAGCTTACCTCTCTTATTATATTAGTATTTTAAAATAGTAGTTACTGGTACAATAATTAGTTAGCCAGAGGCGATTCGTGAGATGGTCGTTTTTTCACACCAATGCATTTTGTATGTGCGCTTTGGTTAAAAAATAAATGCCAGAGGCGATCAATTCGTGAGCTGGTTGTTATTTCACACAAGATGCGATTTGCATGTATATAAAAAAATGCCAGAGGCGATCAATTCGTGAGCTGGTTGTTTTAAGAATATTTTACACCATACGCGTTTGGCATGTGCGCTTTGGTTAAAAAATATATGCCAGAGGTGATCTATTCGTGAGCTGATTGTTATTTCACACAAGATACGATTTGCATGTGTGTAAAATAAATGCCAGAGGCGATCAATTCGTGAGCTGGAGAGGATATATTTGGACAAATATCACATTATGTGTACTTATGTCTTACTAATATATAAACATTTATTTATGTGGTGAAAAAGTTTATAATACTGAGCTCTCGATCATATCGATTATATCGATATACTAACGATGATGAAGATTATCGTATTCATAAAGCTTATCATGATGTGCAAAAAAATATCAAGAAAAAAATCTCAATGCGAAAATTATCTTTATTGGAAAGACAAAAAAATATATGGCTATGTTTCATAAAAAGGCGATGAAGGGGCCTACTCTTTATTTTTAATATTCAACATATTGGAAATTCAATATTCAAAATATTGTAAATTCATTATTCTGTCGCGATTGAGATAAATATATAATGTATTGTAAATGTTTTGTAAATTTATACTACAAATACATAAACATTTACATATACAACAATATATAATTTTATACATATATTAAAATATATTATATATATATATATATATATATATATATATATATATATACATTAATATGTATATATAACAATATGGACACAAATGGATTTTTCTTAAAAAATATATAGAAGAATAAACATTATAATGTAAACAATATTGAACTTGTGTTCATATGCAATAAAGACACACATGTATATTTTACTACACTATTCACACGCTTAGATATGTTTGGATATAATCTAATGTCAGACGATAAAGCAGTAAAAAGCAGTATATTGTAATATTCTCATTTGAATATATGGAACACAATGGAAAAATTGCGTCTTCTATAGTGTATGTTTGAATTAATTTAATACTATCGATAATAAGGGAACTACAAATGCCGGTATTATCGACAAATTTAGTTACGTTTAGATGAGGGCGCTAACCCATCGGAGTTATCCCGTCGCTTAAGGTTCCCCTTAACAACATCTTTCTTTTTATGTATTGCGTTTAAAATGTTTTGTAGTTGTGTATCGCAATTGCGTGCGCTATTTGATTTACAAACACCGGCATGCTTTACAATATTTCTGTTACTAAGACGTGATAAACAATCTGCATTATAGTGTTGTTTCGTATTTTTGTATTTGATATTGAAAATATAACCTTGTAGAATTACGCGTAGTCTTGCATACGTAATGCTGTATACTCTTTGTCCACTTATAAGTGGTCCGTTTTTTCAATAAACTATGTAATAGGATAAGGATCGAACTAAAATTTTTAATAAACCGATCGTAATAATTTATCATTCCCAGAAAAGAGCATCAGTTACGTTGCATGACCGTGGCATTTGATCTTGCACCTTCTCGACTGTTTTGTGTATGCGGTTTTGTCAATTCTAAACCCGCAATAATGTATGCTATTTTTGAAGAACTCGCTTTTCTCTTCATTAATCCGTATCTTTGCGTTTGTTAAACATAGTAGGACTTTAAGGCGAAATATATGCGTTTCCATATCTGATCCCACAATTTTAATATCATATAAAAAAACGGTTGCACCCGGTATATCTCCTAAGATATTTTCGATATCGCGCTGCCAAATAGCAGGCGATTTCATACATTAGCCTCGTATACCGGAAGTAGTCCTTTATGCGTTAACTTAATGTCAGTAATTTGCGGTCTTCCTCACGGACTTTTAATTGTAAATAAGTTTGTTGTAGATCAATCTTTGTAAATTTTATACCCCTTGCCATAGAGGCGAATTTATTGTCGGAAGCGGGTGCTCATCTATCAATAAATTCGGATTAATTATGATGTTAAAGTTCCCGCAAATAACATACTCTATTATTTTTTTTTTTTAGTACCAGCACGATGGGAGTAGCCCAGTGTGATGTGTTAACTTTTTCTAATACTTCGTCTTGTGGAATTTCGTGGAATAAACAACTGTTCATCCATTCCTCATTTAAAAACGCCGTTTTCACATCAAAATGCATCAATTTCAAGTCTTCCTATGCCATAGCAAGAAACATTCTCAGCGAGTCATACTTTACCATTGCACTGGTGAGATACGACTCGCTGAAAAAGGTTTCTATGCAATCAAAGCCTTTCTTTTGACGAGAACCTCTTGCAATAAGATGGATTTTATATATTTTTATTTTACAAGACTCATCTTCCAAGATCTTGAACACTCATTTTAAATCAATCAAATTTTTTGACCAAATATTATTCTTATCATAGCCTGAAGCTGTTCTTTTATTGCATTGAGTCAATTTATACTATCAGGCCTACTTACGACCTGATAATAAATTCCAATGGCAATTCAACAATGTTTATCAAACTTGACATTTGATTCTTGATCAGTCTTTCGAATTCCAACTAGATCTTTCTTGATACTGGGTGGTGTAAAAATTCTCAGTTTCTCATTTCCATTCTTCTCGTTATTTATTTCTTTATCGCCTCTTTGATCTGATCCATTTTTCTCAGGAACATTATTTACAGTCAAGATAACCTCTTTTTTTTCTGAATTAGATTCTTTTGCTGCCTTCTGATCAATTCTCTGAATATCATGTGTCTGGCAATAATAATGGTTCGTTTGTTTGGATTGTAGTCTCTGTAGTTCTCTGATTATCTCTCATATTCAACTCACATCCATTATATATTATATATACAGGATGTATAAAAAATACCGGGACGGTAATATACCTCAAAAATTTAGCATTTTAGAAAAAAATATTTTAAATAGAAGTTGTAGGGTTTCAAAAGGTCTATTTACTATGAATTTGATATAAAGATACTATAAGTTTGACCTTGGGTGGTGTCGCCAAGATCAGAACAAGGCCACTTTAAATTTTTTAAACGGGACTATCTATTTTTTATTGCACATTCTTGTAGTCTTTCTTCAAACCTTTTTAAAGCACTATAATTTTTTTTTACTTTGAGTAAGCCGTTTCGAAGTTATCGAGCTTTTTATGATAAGATGTCCAGCCAGTAACTGGGGCAATTTCGTGACTTGTATTTCAAACATTAGTAATATTAAAATAATACTAAATTTATAACAGCTAAAATTCATCTTCAAATCATTTCAAATCAATTACAATAAATTTGACTTGAAATAGAATACATTAATTGTACGTGATACGCGTTGTTTAATACGGAAAAGATAATTGATTTTTCTTTCTTCTTTAATTGAATTATTGATTTTGTTATCTAATTAATATAAATTTCTATTTGGATAAATTTTTTTGTTTCTTTAACTAGCTGGATACTCTTTTGATCTTATCTTGTTTGACTGGATATCTTATCATAAAAAGCATCATTAATTTTATATATATATATATATATATATATATATATATATATATATAACATCTTTTTTGAAAAATATAATCAACATACATGATTGTAAAACTGTGTCTTCGTTTTATTTTACATTAAAGCAGTCTGAAATTTCCTTAATTTTACACAAAAAACGAATAATATTAAAAAAAATAACAAAGTATTTATTATACAGTCTGTTTAATAAAAGCATGTCTGGCAAAACTCAATTAAAAATTCATTGTAATAACTTCGAATAAAATATACACATATTACACTTGATTAAAACTGTGATGCTTTATTATTAATAACTTGTCCAGTCGCATTCGTTATTAATAATTGCTTGCTATTTCCAAGGTATATTTTCAACTAATTTTATGGCATAATCTTGAGATAAAAATCTCCAGATCAATCGAATTTGTCAAATTAACTCCTTGACCTTCCAAATTTTCTTTCAAAGATTAAACTTTATCCAGGATCGTTTTCGATAGAATTTGCATCCGGTGATGACCAATTCAGTAATTCAACATTAAATTTTTGTTTCCATGCGGTACAAAGATTTTGATGTTTAGGATCATTGTCCTCCTGTATCCATGTATTTTTTGTTTTTTCTTATAAATCACTTTTGAACAGATGATAATAAAGCCTTCTCATAAATTTTGACCATTTTGGCAGCGTCTAAATTGTTTGTAAAGATATGCAAAGTGCCAAATTCTTGTTTTGAGAAGCAGTCCCAAACGTGCACTTTTACCGCATGTTAGACGATCCGTTGAAGAAACCTATCGGTAGATATACATCAGATTCGAGCGATAGAAGTACCTACCCAAAAGAAACTTCGTCAGAAAAAATTACATTGTCCCAATTGCGGTCCATACATGCGCCCAAGAAATTCATATTTTGACATGTTTTTCGGATAGTAGAGATCTTTAGTGTGCTTCGATATTTCACGTTATGAACATGTAAACTCTTCTTATCGTGTCACATGATATATTTAGATCTTTTTTCTTTAATATTGCTTGTCCGCCTAGTAACGATAGATGTGATGATTAAAAGACAATCGCATAAACTTTTGACTACGGGTGAGTTCTTACGATGCGGCCGCGCCGGTGCTACGCGGTGCGCGCCGAAAGAACTCACTCGTAGTCAAAAGACGCTCAGGCTATATACGCCGCACGCGTCTAGTACCAGACACCTCCGCTAGGCGGCGTACGCCAAGTATGTTTTTCCGTGAGTCAAAGACGGTCCACGGGAAAGATAAACAGGCTCCCCGGAGAGTGACTTTTAAATAGTAATTAGCGCATGTAAACTCCACCAACGCTTAAACAACGTGCTCAGATGTCAGGATTCAACACCCACGAGAACTACAAAAGTAGCCAAGACGAGGAATAAGGAGAACCTTTCTCCTCTAGAGGGTGAGATAGGCATACGCCAGAGGTCCCGACGCCGCTGCATCTTCTGGCAAGGAAAAAAACGGCGCATCCGGCGCTCCGCGCCCCAGTTCCGGCGCATCCTCGCCCTCGTCCGGCACTCCGCGCCCTAGCTCTGGCACATCCTTGTTCTAGTCCGGCGTTCCACGCCCCAGTTCCGGCGCATCCCCGCCTTCGCCGTGCACTCTGCGCCCTATCTCAGGCGCACCCTCGCCAAGGACTGACGTACCCAGACCCAGGGTGATACATTTCCTCACCGATTTTCCCCCGCCTCAGCTCAGCAACAAACGTCGCAATCCAGCATCGGACATTCCACTACAAAACGCTCACGTGGCTCAGAAACGACGCGGAAACCACTCTAGGCGACACCTAAAAGAGTTACGACAGGACTCACGGTTGAACGGCCTCCTACCTCGCTCATAAGCCTTTCGTCTTCCGACGAAGGGCACGAGCGACCAAGTACACCGCAACCAAGGGAGCCTAGACTGGCAGATTCCGTGGTGGACACCGACATGGGCCTCTCCGACGACCCGTAGAGACGCAAACGGAGGGTCTAGCAAAGGATACCCAGGGGACCCAGACCCACAAACGCTCCACCGAGAAAAGAGGTCAAGCGACGCGGAAGCGAGGCCAACGACGTTACGTCCCGATAGATTATTTTTCTCGAATGTAAACCAAACAAAAATATATCTATGATGATTGTATACAAAAACCATTGATTTAATTGAAAGATACTTCCTCAATTCTCTACTCGTTCCTGCCTTCAAGCAAACTATACAGTAGAATATTCCTATAATAGAGTATTGTTTGTAAACATTCATATAATCAATTTGTCTTCTTTGTTTGTCGTTTCCTGCGTAGAGCCACGTTTCGATAAGTCATCGACGTTTTTTACTTCTAAATAGCGATTTACCCACTTATTTACAAATGCCTTAGATTTTCTCATATACTTAGCAGCCGCTTAGCGTAACATTTTGATCCTTTCAGATGTGTACAGAGAAATACGGCTTCGAGTCGCGATGCGAATGCAACACTGATGGCAAAATATGTTCAATTTTTTTATCATAAAGATTAAACAACAACTAAAGCTTTCTCTACAAAGCATCTTAGGGGGAGGGCTCCCCCACCGGCTTCTGTTGGAATTTCCAATGGTTTCCATATAAAAGTTTGCCGGACACGCTCTTATCAAACAGACTATAACTCCTTACATTAAGAAAGAAGGAAAAAATGAACATGAAGCATAGCAGTCGTCTGCGGGACTCGTCGCAAATGCTCGCCACCGGCATAAAAAGCTTGAGAACGGGAGCCTCAGTCATCTCAGCTACGTCTATGATTCGTTCAAAAATCAATTTCGTAATTGGCGTTATAGTGGATCGAAACACGAAAATCATTGGACATGGGCTAAAAAATAAAGTCGATTTTTCTATTCGAAGTATGAAAAATGTATTGTAGAATGATCAAATCAAAGCCCTTTGAATCGATTAATATATTTTTTTTATTGATATTTTTTTCATCATCATCGCTCAAATATTAACAATGCCGTAATTCCAAAATTGCTGATGAGACGTTACTTTTATTTGCCTTGAAATTACACAATGAAGCTTTATCTATAATCTTTTATCTATAATCGTGTCTGCTTATGCAGTTTTAATCTGACACATTTAATAGTTGTTTTTCGCATACAGTTATAAAATCTCACCTATATATACATTACCTATATACTCATCCTATTCAAATATAGAAATACCTCCTGTAATCGTAATTTCTTTGAGATCTATTAAAATATAAAAATAAATTAACTGCATAAAAATTGACTGCATTTAACCAAATAATCCAAGTATGGATATCGTTTTATGCCATTTTTACTTCAAATATCTGTAAAAATTTAGTGCTCATAAGTGCCTGTTCATCATATATCTTTTACTATTTTTGATACGATGACTTATGAAGTATTGTCTTTCATTCATAATTGAGTAGTTGAAGTAAATTTTCATAAGTTCAATTCGCATTACACCATTTTTTATATAAGTTATTCAAAATAAACAAAAATTAGTAAGTACTGTAATATATAAAATATTCTTTAGGAGATCATATAAATGACTTCTAGCATATTCTGAAAAATTAAAAGAATCATTTGCATAAAATCATTTGCTTAAAACAAATATAAAAATATAATGATTTTTTATTTTTTATTGTGTGATGTATTTAGTGATGGCTTTGATTTATTTATAACAAACGATATATATATATATATATATATATATATATATATAACGTTTGTTGCATATGTATATATATATATATATATATATATATATATATATATATATATATATGATCATTGGAGCTCTATAAGGATTTTCTCATTTCAATAATATTCACGGAATATCATACTTTCTCTTTTTTGATATATTTTTTTCCACTTACTAAATTGTTTCAGCATTTTTCCGTTGCATATACAATGGCTTCAATGTATCTCTAAACATTTTTAATGATCTCTATTTTATTTGATCTCTAAACACATTTCTCTTGATATATTTATGAAATACTTGTCACCTCCATATTTATTCAGCTGTACAAAAATGACATCAATATCGCGCGCGCGTACTGAGATTTATTCAATCTTTTGATTGAGCTTATGGAAAAAATTTAAAAGATCAAAAATCGTTACTAGATATAATTTTAGCAAATTATTTTTTTAATTTTTCAGAATATGCTAGAAATCATTTATATGATCCTCTAAGAATATTTTGTAATAATTTATATAAGAAATGGTGTGATGCAAATCGGACTTATGAAAATTTCATGAAAACACATCAAACATGGTTAGATAAAAAATTCAATATTTCAAATATTTTAAAAATCGTTTTAATAGAAGTAGGTTCATCGAAACCAATGAAGATTTCATCAATTATTTTACAAACAAAAGAAGAGACGAACGGAAACATTAAGAATAAATAACAATGCAGATGAGTTGGCTTTTGCTACAATAATGAACATGCAGCAATCAGGAAATAAATATATTTCAAAGATTCTATCATATTTAACGAACAATCTTGAAGAAGCTTCGAAAATATGGGCTTTTTGCAAAAATAAAATCCAACATAATGAGAAGATATACTCTAGGAAAAAGGCTTTAACATTGATGATATCACTGAATTTATCGAAATCGAAATACATACAGTTACGGTTGACATCAATAGAACATGGTGTAGAACTTTATCCGTTTACTATTAAATAGAGTTAGCTAGAAAAGATTGGTATCCGTCCAAAAAAGTAATGACGTTTACAGATAGAACCGCGGAAATCGAGCTACAAGCGCTACTAGTTCTTGCTACTCAAAGATTGTTGAAAGCTTTGAAAATTGATACAAACTAAATTTGAAGAATTTTAAATTTTGAGATTTATTTCTAAGTGAGGTTTCGATGGAGCTAGCGGACAATCATTTTACAAACAGGGATTCACCGATAATATTGTTGAAAGTGCTCAGTGGTGATAATATTATATGAGAAAATTCACAGCCATTTTCAACAAAATTCTGTGGATCGATAAAATTTGAATTTATTAAAAAAACTGACGATGTTATTCGACGCGCGAAAGAGAATTGAAAACAAAATCAATAATTTATCTTCAACTCATCTGAACGGGGATATTATCGTGAAACACGAATTGTTGACGATGATTGAGAATAAAGCCTGTTCATCCATAGCAAAATCAATGAATTGTATATACTGAGAAATTCCAAAGAAGATGAATTGTTTAGATATTGTTCAACAATGAATAATAAATATAAATAACTTGAAATTCGGCATATCTAGTTTCCATGGATGGATCAGATGTATGGAATTTGTGCTCCATTATTCGTACAACTTTGAGATTCAGAAATGGTCTGTAAGATCCAGAGAACCACAGTAAAAAATCTTGAAATTAGAAAGGAAAAAAAATATTCAGAAACAATTCAGACGGGGTAAAATTTTATAAAAACCCAATCCCAATGACCTTGATCTTGACATATGTTGTCAAGGTCACTATCCTGACTAGCGTCCAAAAGGTTAGCCGTCGTTCATTGTTTATTAAAAAGTTATTAACAATTTAACTTTTCACGCAAAGCGAAGTTCATCGCAAACTTATGTCTAGCTTTTAATAGTAGAAATTTTCTCTTCAAATTTTAGCTTTAAATCAGAAATAAGTTTGGGTTAGGTTATATTTTTTGGAAGAGCTCCCTCGAAAGGGGGTAAAACTTAAGATTAAGGGCGACCTCACCGATTTCAATGACCTTGATATATGTTGTCAAGGATCTAATTCTGAGTAATTTTTTCTTCTAATTTAATCGTCGCTCATTGCTTATTAAAAAGTTATTAATAAAAAAAGTTTAAAATATATCAAAGTACATGCATAGACAGGAAACACGCGCGCGCACACACATGAGGGAGAGTGCAAGGGGGGCCTTCGGCCCCCTTCCCGCACTCACCCCGCCGGTAGGCAGGATGTACCTTGCTTTACAATGTAGCATGTATTTTATAAGTTGTAAAGCAAGATCCATCCTGCCTACCAGTGGGGCGGTTGTGGGAGGGGGGCCGAAAGCCTTCCTTGCACCCCCCCCCCGTGTATGTGTGTGTGCGCGCGCGCGCGCTTTCTGTCGCTGCATGTACTTTGGTATGTTTCAAACTTTTTTTGTTAATAACTTTTTAATAAGCAACGCGCGACGATTAAATTAGAAGAAAAAGTTACTCAGTAACTTATGGAACATTTAAGCAAGAAGAAAATTATCAAAAAAAGAATATATTACTAACTTACACCACCATTTTATTTAATGTTTTATTTAATGTATGGCGTCCAAAAATTGCAAATAATTCGTAGAAATTATTTTGTTAATATCTTTTTAATAAACAAGCGACGGCTAAAACCTTTTGTACATTACTCAAGACAGTAACCTTGATAAAATATGTCAAGGTCATTGGGGCTATGTCCATTTTTGTAAAATTTTAGATTTTCGAAGAATCTCCGAAAATCCCTCAGTGACTATAGAAATCACTGGATTGGATGAAATAATAATAAGAAAATTTTCAATCTGTTACAGGCTATTGCATCCACTGAAGAAATTGATTCTGAAAAATTCGATGTTTTTGCAAAGACTTAGCAAAACTTGTTATCGAAAAATACGGATGGTATTACATGTCAGCAAGTATACACCAAATTTTACTTCATGATGCCGAGATTATAAGAAATGCTTTTCTACCTGAGGGACAATCTGAAGAAGTCATAAAAGCAAGACATAAAGAATTTTGACGATTTGACTAAATAATACAAGAAAAAAGAAAATGCATAAATAAAGATATTATGTTTTCTCTATTGATCTCATGCGATCCATACATTTCAAGTCTAAGTAAGATAAAAAATAATGTTTCTGGAGACTCTTGAATTGCTTAGAGAAGGGACAAGGAGAAAAATTATCTCTGGAGAATATCAGTATGAGTATGGATGATAAAGAATCAAACGATTCTATCAGAAGTTTTCAGATTTTTAAGTTTTTTCAATTAATTTGTACTGATATTTATCGTAGGAGTAAGCAAAGGCATTCTCTTTAAAAAAAAAACTTGTCCAGAATTGACTTTTTCAAATTTTAATTTAAATGTATATTTTATTTATTTTGAGTTATGTTTTTTCAGAGATTTATATTTTGTTCAAATTTATATTCATCGTAAGGGTAGGAGAGGGCACCTTTTTTAAAAAAACTTGTCCAGAATTGACTTCTTCAAATTTTAATTTAGATATATATTTTATATATTTCGAGTTATGTTTTTTTAGAGATTTATATTTTGTTTAAATTTAAATTTATCGTAGGAGTAGGCGAGGGCATCCCTTTAAAAAAAACTTGCTCAAGGCTGGTTAATTTCCTACCTTCACGCGGTACCAGCTATTATCACTGAAAGGAAATACAATTTCATGGAAAAGACGTTAATTATTGCAATTCTTCTATTATGAAGAATAGAATTTGGGGATCCAAATTTTCAGAAAATATCATTCAATAAATCGTTTATTCACACTCAAAAGTGCCATCGGACTACATTAAATATAAAGAGACACGAAACAGAACCAACGCGAGAATACAATCAAATTAAAGAAGGATTCTTGTAAAGATTTAGAAGACTAAAGAGTTAGAACGTGACATAATTGAAGCATAGAACAAAGTATGGAAAATGATTTGAAATCGAAAGAAAGATATAAATGAAAATTATCACCACTAAAATAAACATTGATAACTAGTATGAACATTCTAAAAGTATGTACGATTAAATCCCAACAGGCGATGACCATATTAGCAGATAGACGGAAAAGAATACCATCAGAATAGAAACAGAAAACGTTATTGAAGATATTGAAAAATTTAAAAGAAAGAAAGACACCAAGATTGAATAGTATACCAAACTGTTGAACTGTTAAAGTATGGGCCGAGGAATTGATTTTGAACTTGCCTCATTCACTCAAAAAGTTTTTGACAACCAAGAAATCCCTAATAAAATGAAGCATTACGATATTAATATTGTTACGTCCGCGCGACGACTTCGATATATCGATTCACGTAACACAATGTCGCACTCGCGCCGGGAAATAATGAAACTCTCGGTTAGAAAAGAATAACAACTTTAATAATTAAAAGAGACAAAGCACAAACATAATAGCTGAAATGAATATAATGTATATAACCGGTGGAAAGCGTCCGCTTAGCACGATAGCGGAATTCCAATTTAAGATGGTCATCGCTTTACACAAATATTTTTAAACAACATCATGATAAAGACCTTTTCAATTCCTTTGCTGACTCGACGAAAGTTCGCAAACATCATCAGAGACGTAACAATATACAAAAACGACCTGAAACTTACAAAGAAATTATCCTGCTCAGTTCCGTTCTGAAATTCATAACAAAAATCATACTTAACAAGGAACTCAACATGGAACTGGAAAATAACGAAGAGCAGATGAGATTCCAAAAAAAATAGATCAATATATGAATGTGATATACGTGTTGTTCGATAAATCATTGAGAAATCAATACCATATAACTCTCCAGTTTTCATGTGCTTCGTCTCTCCAAAAAGTTCGACCGTATGCGGCTCAAAGATGTACCAACAACTCTTATTACAAAGAATGTCCCAATCACTAATTAATCTAATACAATACTTATACCTTACAACAACAAGCATAAAAGTAGATGATGCCACAATTGTAAAAATTCCACGAATGGGAGCCAAAATACGTCAAGGAGACTCGCTAAGCCCCATGCTGTTCAACATCATCATGGATAAAATCATCGACAACGTAAAATTAAAAAACGGCTATAAAATGAGATATGGCAGAATGAATAATCTGCTATACCAACGATGCAGTCCTAATTGCCATCAACGAAAACAATCTCCAAAGACTTATTCCAATTGATAAAAATCACAAAAAGCAATTTAGAAATATCTATGAAAAAAACGAGATGCTTGAGAGTGTCTAAGGAACCTATAAGGTGCTAGCTGGAAATTAAAGATCGCGTCATCGAACAAGTAATGGTATACATATAATTACCCAATTGACATTTTTAGCGCACGAAACTTAAACAAAGAAGTAATAAGTACAGAAGCTGAAAAGCAGATGATTAAAGGACACTATAGTATCAGGCTGCTTATGAGATGTCATCTGGCGGAACAAACAAATGTTGGTCGAGAATAAATGTTGATCAGAATTTACTAAAAGTACTGTAAAATCAATATTGACTCACTTAAGTGAAACTGAAGAGCCGAGACAAGCAAAACAAAGCAAAGGTTCAGAACAACTGAGATGAGAAAGCTAAGCTCGATCGCAAATAAAACTCTTCATGATAAAATCGAGAAATTAGACATAAATGCAATGTACAAAACATAATAAAAATCAGCAAGACCGGACGCAAAGAGTGGAACGCTCACTTCGACCGCATGGAACAAGATTGTTTACCAAAAATTGCACAATTGCAAAATTGAGATGGAATCCCCAAGGGTCGAAGATTAAGAAAGAAAGCCATTATATATATTAAAGAAGTGGCTGAAAGCTGAGCAATTATCGAGTCTTCATCACGAGGCTATATACTAAAAAAAACAAGCAATGCCTACTAAAGAGGAAGAAAAAAAAATTTTGTTACCGATTGTATTTGTTACTTTTCAGATTTTTTTATAATGAATGCCAATTGAATGCCAAATGAATGACAATTTCCTGCGGAACCTTCACTTTCTTCTTTGCCTTTTTTATCTTTCTTCCACTTACGACAATATTTCTTGATATGTTTCATGATAATAAAAACATTCTTTCTTCACATTTGTTCCTTTCTGTTCTTTGGTTTGTTTTCAAAAGACTGTGGCTTTACTTGCGCAGTAGCCTAGTTTCATTTGATTTGTCATTATAAATAAATCGGCTCTTTTCTTTACTAAGCTTTCCATTAGCTTGTTGATTGATTGATTGTTATTTTGCTTTGTCCAAATTATCCCACGGTTTGTTAAATTTGTCCTTAACTCTACTTTTTTCACTTTTAATGTGATTTACCAGCAAATCTTTGGCATTCCTATAGGATCACTACTATCTCCCATTATAGCTAACATCATGTTACAAGATTTGGAAAAAAGACCCTTACAAATATTGATATTTATTTTATATTTTATATTCGGTATATGGATGATGTGGTCATGGCTGTTCCATCATCACTTTTTGATTATACTTTAAACATCTTTAATTTTTTTTATCCTAAAATCCAATTCCCGATCAAAGTTGGCACCGAGAATACATTTTTTTCTGGATGTTATCTTAATCTTAAAGAATTGTCGATTTTTTATTAGTCACAATCAACTGAACTAAATCCTTTTCTCAATAAACGCTTGATTTCAAAGATGTTTTTTATTAAAAGACAGAAAGACAGCTTGAATTTGCATATATATATATATATATATATATATATATATATATATATATATATATATATGTGTGTGTAGATATTAAATCAAACGTGATGTATGTAAACATATGAAGCGCAGAGATCAAATTTTTGGAGATCCAGCTATCAGTAACATAAATATGCTAACATTCAATATCTATCTGCGCGGCTCACCGATGTGGGCCTGGCTAAAGATCGACGATGGTAGGCTAAACTTCACTCAATAATAACTCTCTTATTAAGGGGATCCTGGCAATATCTAGTTTCGATCAAACGCATTTATTTTTTAATTGTATTAGTTTTTGTAGTATACAAAACTACAAATGCTTTTACACGATTAAAGTCTACAGGATGTGTCAAAAGTCTGGATACACTCAAATATCTCGTTAAATAAACGTTACATTTTAGAGAAAAATATTTCAGACAAAAGTTGTAAGGCTTAAAAAGACGCATTTAATGACAGTATTAATTTGACCAGGTGGCATTGCCAAAGTCAGGTCAAGGTCAACTTAAAATTTTTTAATAGAAATAATTGTTTTTAAAAAAAGGCAATTATTTGCAATATATTTCTTTATAATAATTATTTATTTTTTCTTTACATCATTTGATTCATTTTATTATTTATTACATAAAAGTATTACGATACAATTATCGAACACTAAATAATTTTCGAGATATTTTATATTTTATACTAAAATATATCAGATTAAGATACAAAATAACTCAAAAAATTCTTAATGAAAAAATACTTTATTATAGTGTTTTAAAAAGCTCTCGAGATAAGCTACAAGAATATGCAATAAAAACATGGAGGTTTCCATTTAAAAAATTAAAGATGTCCTTGACTTGACCTTAACGATGTCATCCAAGGTCAAACCAATGACACCATCTTATGTTCCTCTCAAAACCATATAATTTTTTCGAAACATTTTTCTCTAAAATAGTTAGTTTTTGAAAGAAAAGGAGTATACGGGTGGTCTAAGACACCCTTATATATATATATATATATATATATATATATATATATATATATAATTTATTGAATCCGCTTGGGGTTACAAACTCTTACATAGTATTTACAGCTATCTTAACACTAGCTTGCAACTAACTTAATTCTAACTTACATTACTTAATTTCTAACTATCTCTAACCTATCTATACACACACATACACACAACGCTATTTGCTCTACTCTACCTTCCGCTTCCGACTCATATCATGTATCCAATCCTTTCACACCTCTCATTCATACATCCCACATCAGTCCTCTCTCTCTGACCCGGATGCTGATCGATTGATCTGATGCTCTTGATGC
The DNA here is from genome assembly GCF_021464435.1 of Cataglyphis hispanica. Classification (NCBI taxonomy): domain Eukaryota; kingdom Metazoa; phylum Arthropoda; class Insecta; order Hymenoptera; family Formicidae; genus Cataglyphis; species Cataglyphis hispanica. The sequence goes on from NC_065964.1 coordinate 717,004, forward strand.
TTTGATTGTCGGATTTTGACTTTGATCCGACGGATCTCTCGACGCTTTGCCGATTCTTCCGAGAGCCGACGATTTCGAGTCGCCGATAGCCTGAGAAGCGCCGAGATCGGATGATGATTCCGCCGACGATTTCCGATGATTCTAACGACATGGATCTTCGAGACGATGCTTTTGATGCGATTTCGATCCGACTTTGATGCCGAGACTCGAGATGGACTTTCGACGCCGAACAGCCGGACGATTCGAGAACATCATAGATGAAACGAGACTTCTGACTTTGCCTTTACTTTCCACGAGGTCGAGTACTTTGTTTCGAAGAACCGAGACGCCCTTTGATAACGCTTTATCTTTCTTTAACCTTCTCCGACATTTCGTAATCCGATTTCTCTTGATGCCGACCTTGATTTCGACTGCTCTTCCTGGTTCTCCTCGGACCTTTCCAATTTTTCGATGTAGCTTTGAGCCGATCGACTTCCGGACATCGATCTCGATGCCTGAGTCGACTCTCTAACTTTCGATCCTCTACTTTCGACCTCGATACTCGTATCACTGTCCAGCGATTGAAGAGCGATTCTCCCCAACCGGCACTGCCGATCCCCGAACTGATTGAGTGACTCTGCCGACCGATCTTTGATCTGAGCTTGTCCTCCATTCCTCTGCATTACATAACCCAATACTGACCTTTACCTTTCGACACCTTCCCTTTCCACCTTCAACTTACCTTCCTTTCTCTCCTTCCTCCTTTCTTAAACCTTAATATTTTCGACTTCCCTACATTTAACTCCAATCCCTTCTTTTCCAGGTAGCCCTCTAACCTCTCAATTATATTCCTTATCCTATCCTCCTCCTCCGCGATCAAAACCACATAATCCGCGTATGCCAAGGTATAAATCTTCATCCCCCTTAACTTAACCCCTCCCCATCCTCCTCTACTCATTACCTCTTCCATGTCCGCCGTTACCACCTGAATAGTGGCCTCACTGGCACCCTGCCTTACTCCCCTTCCTGTCCAAAATCCTGTTCCCAAATTCTCTCCCTTCCTCACCCTATTTCTAGTCTCCCTCAAAATATCCTCGCTCCTTCTGACCAGCCCTTCCCTCATCCCCCTCTCACTCATCACTTCCACCAACTTCCTCCTATTCACCGAATCAAAAGTTGCTTTAAGATCTATGAAAAACGCTACTAATTTTCCTTTCTTTTTGCTCAACTGCCTATTCACTAAATAATTCAGCACAAATATGTTGTCCATTGTCTCTAACCCCTTCCTGAAATCCGTCTGGTTCTGCGGCACCAAACCTTTTTTCTTCACCTCATTGCTCAATCTACCTGCCAGCACCGAGGCGTACACTTTATAAAGCGTCGGAGTCAGCGACACCCCTTTATACTCTTCTACTTTCCTCCCCTTCTATTTACAGACTCACCCCTCACTCGACTCCATCTATCCATCCCTTCTTCCGAACTCGTTATATTCTCCACAACCATTCCTCCACGTTCTCCCCTCCGTACTTCCACACCTCCGCCGAATTCTATCCACTCGCTCGTTATCGCTTCTGTCTATCCAATTGACCGATCTTTATTCATTCCGGTATGTTCTCCTTATCCATCCGGATCCGGACTTTGTTCCGACATTTATTTGCTATTCTCTATTGATTTCGACGACTGATTTTCGATGAAATGACTTGACGATCTGATGCCTTTGACGATGATTTCGATCTGACGCGAATTTGATTTTCGATTTTTCGATGCGCTATGCTTTTGATGTCTTTTGATGCTTGATCCTTCGACGCCGATCTGCGATCTTTCGATGATTGATGATCCGACGATCGACGCCGGATCCTTTGAGTAGACCGACCGACTACTTCTTGATCGGATTTTGATGCCTGACCTTCGACGATTTCTCGACGATTTCTGAGATTTCCTGAACTTCGTCCGATCGATCTTACTGATGATGATTCCTGATCGATCCCCCTTTTATCCAGATTATGATTGGATGATTGGATGGATTATGGTCGAAGTCTATATTGTCTCCCAACTCCACCTTGCTTACCTGCATCCTTGCATCTTCGTCCCCCAACACATAACCTATTACCGAATTCCACTTCCCTGTGATGTCCATTCCTTATATCTCCTTCTGCATCCATTAATATTGTCCACCCTGCTTGATCCATCTCAATAACCTTTCCTCCTGATAACTTTGTCCTTCGACCTTCTCCGACTTCTCCTCTTCATGCACTTTCGACATTTCTCCTCACCTGCCTTGTAAAATTCCTCCGACCATTATGCATTGTTTTCCGATTCTCTACACCGATTGTCCGAATCTTCGAGCATCGATCTCTGATAATTTGCTCGATTGTCGATCGATGATATGATGATCGACGTGAGTGATTTCGATGATGATGATCTCGGATCTCGAACGATCCGACGCGATTCGAGATTTCGATTGATGTTTTGATTACTGAGCGGATGATTATTGATTCGCCGACGAAAGAGCGGATTTTCGATTTTGATTGATTAGCGCCGATTTGATGATTTCGACTGGATCTCGACTTTTGATGATTTCGATGATCTGTTTCCGAGATTCTGTGATTTGATGCGATTTCGACCCGGATGATCTGGATCGTGCGCCGATTTATTTTGACTGATTCGGATGCCGATCTTCTTTACTGACGCTTTGATTTCTGCGCGATGCCGACGACGTTCGATGATGACATTTTGATCTTCGACCGGATGACGCGATTCGATCTGCCGACGATCCGATTCGATTCGCCGAACTGATGCCGAGCGGATTTCTCTCGACCGAGCTTTTATTTCGATTCTGCATGCCGAATCTGGCCTTTGATTCTTCCGACGCCCTTCGATAATTCCTGATCTGGATCCACTAACCGGCCCTACGCTCTCTGTTCTCTCTGCTCTATGGCCTAACTGCCACTATCCTATACCTTCCTTTCTGACTCTATCTTTGCCCTTACACCTTTCTCCACTTTCCTTCTTTCACCTCTTCAAATCTCTCACACCCACGCTTCCACATTATCACACTCACTCCTCTTCCACTCCTCACTTTATCACCCAATAGCTACCAAACACACATGTCAATCCATCTCGAAGCACCCTACTCGACACCGGAAACGGAAGTCCTCTATATATATATATATATATATATATATATATATATATATAATTGTTGTATATGTAAATGTTTATGTATTTATAGTATAAATATACAAATATTTACAATACATATATATATATATATATTTTTTTGCATTGTGTTTCATATATGTAATATTCTGCTTTATCGTAATATATGTAATTACTGCTTTATCGTCTGGCATATATATCCAAACATATCTAAGCGTGTGATAGTAAAATAAACACGTGTGTTTATTGCATTTGAACACAATTTGAATATTGCTTACATTATAATGTTTACTCTTCTATATATTTTTTAAGAGAAATACCATTTGGTCATTTTTGTCCATATTTTTATATATACATATTTATGTATACATATATATAATATATTATATATATATATATATATATATATATATATATATATATATAAATATATTATATACAAGGTGTCCATAATTCGTGGATTACCCTTTAGGAGGTAGACGATGTTATTCTGAATAGAAATCCTGACATATTTGTGATTTTCTCAATATTTAAGAAAATATTATTTTAAAGATCAGTTAACGAGTGCCGCGAAGCGTGGCGGAATGCTCCACTGTCATTGATACTGGTCGCGCGAAGCAATGGGAGGAGCAGTTTGCGAGCATGCTTCGTTATGGCAACTGAAAAAAATACACACATAATGAAAAGATCACATACATAAAACGGAGCGCGCATTATGTGTGTATTTCTTTTGGTTGCCATAGCGAAGCATGCTCGCAAACTGCTCCTCCCATTGCTTCGCCGCGGACCGAGTATCAATTGACAGTGGGAGGCATTTTCGCGCCACGAGCTTTTCGCGGCACTTCGTTGGCTGATCTTTTAAAATTAATATTTTCTTAAATATTGAGAAAATCACAAAATGGTACAGGACTTTTCTATTCAGAATAACATCGTCTACCTTCCCTTAAAGGGTAATCCGCGAATTATCGGACACCCTGTATATGTATACATAAATATGTATATATAAAAATATGGACAAAAATGACCAAATGGTATTTCTCTTAAAAAATATATATAAAGCAGTAATTACATATATTACGATAAAGCAGAATATTACATATATGAAACACAATGCAAAAATTGCGTCTTCTATTATGCATGTTTGAAGTTAATAATTTAAACTGTCGATAATAGCGGAACTAAAAATGCTGATATTATCGGCAATTACGTTTAGATGATGGCGCTAACGCTCATCGGAGTTCGCCTATCGCTTCAGAATTTCCTTAAGCATTATAGAAAAAATGGTATAGGATTTTTTTCCTCAGTTTTGCCTGCTCTACCTGCATACAATGTGTAATGCGATTGACGCCGGACATCCGTATATAGATATTAATTCAAGTATTGTATGCATATTGTATGCGTATTGTATGCAAAAATATGTATATTCCGTTGTAGCGTTACGAAAGAACGTCCAGAAGTTATCAAATAGACTGTACATTCGAACGCTTTTAAAAACACATACGCGACATATGGAAGCACAGTGGCCATTACGTATTTCCAGCCGCAATAGAGAATAGTCATTTAATGTGATACTAATTATCTCTGTGATACGAACAAAGATATTATTATTTAATAATAAATTATATTTTGGATAAACGAACATACTATTATTTCTGTGGCGCATAGAACAAATGCCATATCGTCTTCGAGATACACGTCTCATATAGAAAGATTTTTAATACATTCAAATTGTCTTACATATTAGTTCAACGTTGCTACTTTCTAATCGAGTGCTTTTTTGACAGTTATTGATTAATTAATTTTTTAAATTAATTTATTTTATATTTTACTATCTAACTTTATTACATCTAAATATATGTGAATGAGAAGAATTGTGATCTTTTTGAAGTGATCTTGTGAAGTTTTTTGTTTGTTTCATCAATGGTCCGCTTCTACGGGATTATATTGCTCTGACTATTATTTTTAGATATCGACATACAATTTAACGCTAAATTATTGAATGTGGATGATGGATCTCTGTTCAATTTCTAATTCCACGGTCATCCACTTTGGAGGGACACGTAGATGACCAACATAGATTTTAAAGTTTTCGATTGACATGTTTTTCTACGTTTTTATCCCTGACAATAATAGCTTTATTATTTTGTATTTACTGAATTTATTGTGATCTTATTGAATGAGTTTATTGAATTTTGTTCAACACCATGTAACTATTATTTATTTCTTTTGTTTGCGCTGCGAATGGTCTCAAGAAAAGATCGAAATGTTCGCGATTATTAATATATATTTTTATTTTTTATTCTTTATAAAATTATTTATGACCTACATACTGGGCTGATTTTTAATTGTTTATTTTAATTGCGATCTTAATTGTTAATATTTTGAAGCCTATTTATCTATTTTTATTGTTACATAATATATATAGAGTATCTGACATGTAAATGACCAAACAAAAGGTGGAAGTAGATTGGGTCAAACTGAATCAAAAAGTCTTGAACCATTTTTTTGTATAACGTTTAATTAAGGAGTTACCATTGAGTAAAATTTGGTTAATCATCGCCGACTTTTAGCTCGGTGAGCCGCGCGCCTGGTAGTGTGCGTGAACGCTCAGCTATTATGGCGGCGCACCACTTCTAGACGCGTGGTTCACTGACGTGCACCTGGCTAAAGGTCAGCGATGATTGGCCAGACTTTACTCAATAATAACTCCTTTAGTACACGTTATACAAAAAAAATGATTCAGGATTTTTTGACTCAGTTAGAGTTTTTTGAACTTTTTGACCAAGCAAAAAGTTAACAAGATAAATTGGGTTTATCTTTAAAAGGTAGATCCAATCTACCTTTTTAACTTTTCGCTTAGTCATTTACATGTCAGATACCCTGTATATTCTCTAGAATTTTTTTTATAGTATAAAAAATGTATTTTTGCTTCACAATCTAAATGTTAATATTGCAATTAAATTTTAATAAAAATAGAAATTTATGCTATTTGTTTATTTAGATAATATATTCTTACCTTTAGACTTAGTATGTTGACGGCGATGCTTGGAATCCATCATCACAACAGAGAACCAATCTAAAAGACGATTAGCCATCGCAGGCTTGGATGATGATGGGCAATCGGTATTTTTGGACGGTAACTGAACATTGTATATTGCTTTAAACTGAGATTTATCCGTGACTTTGTTATTCAGATGCTTGTCATCATAGCTGTTCGCGATAGCGAGATCCTGGACATAAAACACATCATAAATATGTACAAAAAATGTACATGAATACAATATAAAATAGATAGTTTTTGTGTGTGTTTATTATTGTATAAAAGATTTAATAAAGAAATGAGTAAAACAGAATAAAATCAACTTTTTTTTTCACTTAACTTATATTACACTTTGAAAACATTATTGTTCCCTATTCAGCTCTTTTTCCATTACAACATATTATTATAAGGTCTAGGATACAAGATTATGGGATAGTTGGAGTGGGATAGCTGAAGTTTTGGTTCGTTTTAAGAGTTGGGAGTGCCAAGGAATGAATGACAGAGATAGAGAAAGAGAGAGAAAAGTTCCGTAATATAAATTTATTTTAACAGTTTACGTATCTTATAATTCTGTCGTTTTCGAGGCTTCGTAATAGTAGCATTGTGATATAATGTAGGCATTTAATTCATGCTAATATCATACTTATTATTCATTCACTATTTTTGTAATACAGTTCGAAGGTACTTGTTTTTATTATCCGAAAATGAATTGATTTTTGAATATGCTACGATGTCTTAATTGTAAATTTGCAATAATTTGAAATAAATTGCAATAAATAGTTCGCATTTAATTGCGATTTTGAGACTTACGAAATGCTGATTTTGTGTTGCGTTTTTTTTTGAGCTTTTAGGTTAGGTTAGGTTAGGTTAGAATTACTTTTCAGTTACAACATTCCTTCCTCTGTTAAAAAAAATCAAGAGATAACAATATTTTCTTGTTTATGAGACTTCATTCGCAATATATTTTTTTTTATATTTGTTTCTTATTTTATGCGTGATGTCCTCCTTTGATTATCTATAATATTTTCTATTTTTTTTTATATATATTTTTTAATTTATAAGTACTGTAATGATATTTTATATCGGTTATATAAATTGCCTTAAGAAAGGATCAAAATATTAGTGTTGTCTGTTGTTCTTCTATTATCTCCTGAAGTCTAGAACTTAAATCTTTTCTATTTTCAATAGTATTTCGTTAATCCGATATCTTTAACTTTGATTGATGTCAGGAACTTTTGTACTCTTTTTATTTTGGAAGAATCAGGCATGGTTCCATTTTTGGTTATTATGTAATTTAAATATATTATTTCTTTCGTAAGTAATTCGCACTTATCAAGTTAAAGTTTTAAATTATATTTTTGCAATCTGTTGGCACAATTACGATAACTACGGCCTCTTACTTGAAGGGTCGTTTCTGAAAGCATTTTTGAGGAACACAGGAAAAGTAGTAAAAAAAATTTTTGACAATAGTTTCCAAGATATGCGACTTTAAAGTTTCACTGTTTTTTCTGTTATAAAATAAGGAAAAATAAAGTCTTTTTACGTTGCATTTATATAAAAAACATATGAAAAAAGTTGCTGTTTACATTTTCAAAGACGAAACTTCTTGGACTTTTTCACTTTCCATACAAATCGAGGTTCAACTCAAATCTTTGTATTGATAAGTGTTGTTTATATAATTTTTTGGTAAATATAAAATGGGAAGTTGTGAAACACATGTGAAACCTCATTTTGCATTAAAAAATATATGCGTGAAGGCAGTATGTTTCGCCTCCCCTACGGAGGGGCTCCACTATTAAAAAATTAGACACATAGGTTTGCGTTGAACTTTGCTTTACGTGGAAAGTGGAAAAACCCAACCCTTTTGTCTCTGGAAATGTAAACAAACACTTTTTCCACGTCTGCTTTACACAAATACAAACTTTATTTTTCCTTATTTTATATCAGAAAATGCATTAAAACTATGAAACTTTAAAATCGCATATCTCGTAAATTATTGGTTGAAATTTTTTTTTACTATTTTTCCCATACTCCTTGTCAAAAATGCCTTTAGAAACCCTCCAAATAGAGGGCCGTAGTTATCGTAATCAATCTGTTTAATACTTCGATAAGCCCAACGTGTTATATTTGTTTAAATGTAATCCGTATATAAATATATCTAATGTACGAGACATTTGATTTTTTATAATCTAGTCAGCACAGAATTCATTAACCGCTTGAAGATTGCTGATGTATTTTTTAATCCGAACGACATTCTATTGAATTCGTAATGTACGTACAGTTAGAAAACGCCGTATTTATATTTCATATCTTAGTTATTGAGTTTTGTCGGATAGATTGCTGTCCCAGCATTTGCAGATTCCAGCATTTATTACGATTGTGGCTTAATTTTTTGCAATAGATGCAATGTTTTTCAAATAAATTTATTCTTGATTGTCCGTGTGGTTTCGCTAAAGAAAATCGATTTGCATATCTGCATTCTTACTCATAATGCTTTAGTTTTTCGCATTTATTATATTGTAGTGTTTTATATCGTGCCGCTTGCGTATATAATAGGTTGGATTTATGTCGCGATACATGTTTCGACAGGCTGTTGATTTTTTTTTCTGCTTTGGCTCCTGCGATAGATTAAAAATTTTTTTTGATAAAAACCGGTTGAAAACAAATTTCAAAATATTTTCGAATTTTTTTTTATAGGATGTACTTGAGATACTACCATTTTTACTAAAAAAATCTTCGACTTATCTAGTATAACATATTTAATTTTCAAAACGATCGGAAGGGTATATCATAGTTAAAAAAATTGAAAAGTTTGAGCATGCCGCATACGGTTTGCCGGTCGCTACACAACGGGTGTGCAGAGTACCACAGCATTCATTATTTATTGTTACTTGAACTGTTTCTGCGATCTTCAATTGTTTTTTCTCTCCCTTCGTTTCTTTTTCACATTCATTTGTTTTCCTGTTGGAGGAATAGGGGTTACATACATGTAATTCTTACTCTTGAAGTAAGTTATACTGTTTACTGCGTTTTCTCGGTACTCTCGGAACATTTATTGTATTTTTCGACCTTTGTATGTTTCTTTTGTGTAAAGTTCAGGCTTATAAGTAACATTCTTTCGTTTTGTTTTACTTTAATTGTTTTAAATGCTCATTTGTTTTGATAATAGATAACACTCATTTCCATTCGTTGATCTATCACTATAACTAAACGTTTTCTTATTTTCTTATATTTCGAATCATAAAACTAATGATTTGGCGAAAAATCGCAACATCGCTTTAATAACCATTATTTATATTTCTTTCACTTTTATGCAATTAGCATCTACAATATTGACACTTATTTTTTTGCGTCTCATTCGTTTTTCTTCCAAAACACACCCTCCTTAATGTTCAGTATATATGGAACATTTTTACTCCCTAATTTATTAATTTCGTATAACGTTTATTAGTTTGTTCATATCAGATTCACTACAACAGTTCGCGAGACTCGGCTACACTTATATTAGATTCGGTTACACATGCTTATGTGAGAACAACCCTCCCAAAAAAACTGCAAACGGTCTCCCATCTTCAATTTTTCTTTCTGAGAGCAAGCCCTCGATCCTGCTGTTTATATGGGATATTTCCTCATTATTTTCAAGGAACCAATCATAGCTAATTCACTCATTCACGTTAGAAGTGTAACGTTTTTTCACGACAATAGTTAAGGGTAACGCGATTATTATTATTATTATTTGATTGATTGCTTGACGAACTATTTCAGTGGGCCCACTCGCAACGCATCATTATATACGCAACACTTACCTAAAAATATTTGGTATACTGGTTCTTGCTATATTTGATTTGACTTGGTACAGTAAAAAATGTCTGTCATTGAAGAATCTTAAATGCGCTGGGTGTGATAAATTCTTACATAAAATACCTGGACAAAAAAAGATAATTGAAACTGAAGATAAAGCAATTTATTTTGGTAATAAACTTTAACGAACAATCGCTGTTCGCGACATTTTGTGTAGAAAATGTCGACTTTTCCAGTATAAAAAATACAAGTTTGATATTGAAGACAAAAACGATAAACAATCAACTTCTAATGATTCGACAGTCAATATACAACTGAAACCTGAGGTAGAATTGAATGATGAACGAATTGAAATTCAAATCCAGCCATTTCGATTCACAAGTACTGCTGTATTTGTTCTGCTATAAAAAATATCATTATCATTCCAGAAGAAGCTCGTATGCAATGCTTCATTAAGATGAGGCTTCATATATCAACAGGCAATCGATGTTGTCGAATCCACTTATTTAAAAATTGATTCTATAACGAAGATTTAGTCGTCTAAGAGTACATTCCAATTCGTCAAATCTAGCGTTACGGAGTTGAAGAAAATAATAGAAAATATCTCTATTAAATGTAACTCCACACTTTATGACAAGATCGGAGATTTCAGTCTTTTCGAGAAACAACTTTTTATTTTTACAGATTTAACATGGGAGAATGTTATATTATTAAGGGACATGTTGACTTCAATGCGAAACAAGCAGACCCGCATAATCAAGCGCTCGTGTTTCTTTTTAAACTTCACACAGGCAATTCAAATAAAATATTAGTTTCCATGCTTCAAATTGAATACGAACAGCTTATTTCCGAATATTCAACAGCAGTACTCAAATCATTTGAAGAAAATGTATTGCCGTATCGTTTTGGAATAACTTCTTCCATCAGAGACCTTATTCAGAACCACACAACCAAAATTGCTAAGAATTTGTTTGATATTTATGAACATCTATTCCTAATCTGTGATGGAACTTATGCAAGCCATCAAAAAAGTTCAAACAATGAATTTCAATGAAAAACTTATTCAGGCCAGAAGAAAGTTTCACTATGCAATCCTTTCACAATTTGCACAACTGACGGGTACGTGATTGATATGTTAGATCCGTATTCTGCGAATCTGAACGGTGCAGAAATCTTAAGAACTTTTTTTCGGTCGTCCGAACTCTTTGTGCAAGTTGTGGAAAGAAAATGACATTTTAGTTCTTGATCGCGGCTTTTGAGATATGAAAGATAAGTTAGAGCTCAAAAAAATCAGAGTATTAATGCCTGCTTTAAAAGGGAAATGTAAACAACTGACAATCAAGGAATCAAACGAGTCCCGTTATGTGACAAAAATTTGTTGGGCAGTTGAAGCTGTTCACGGAATAATAAAACAGAAATACCGACTCCTAGACTACAAATTGGACAACAAAATGCTTCCGAAAATTGGCACCTACTTCCCAATTGCATCATTCCTCAATAATCAATTTGGAAAAAGGTTATAATCTGATGCAGAATTTTCAAGTGAGATCATAGAAAGAATGAGAGTCATAAAGGCTGTTGAAAATACTTTGGCTGCTGAGGCAGAAGAAAAAGACTGATTGCGTAAGAAATTGGTCTTCCAAAGTATCTCATCAGAAGATATCTTGGATTTCCTTGAAATGACTACAGATTTGACAATTCTGTTCATCGGAACTTATCAATTATCGTAGGTAGTGTCATATTTAGCTGAGATGGTTGATAATGATGGTCAGATTAAAGCGCAGTACGTTAAAGAACAATCCAATGTACTGAAATTGCAAGTTCCATCTCGTCATAATCGGAAAATATACAGATGCTTCCTGAAGTATAAACCAAATAACGTTGGCATTTCTGGATTATTGCAATATGCATGCGATTGTGCAAACGGAGGTAGAACTGTTGGCTGCTGTTCACACGTTGCTTCAATAGTCTACTATTTAGCTCATGCCAGATATCTGTCAAAGATCTTTAAACCAGCTGAGATTCTCAGTAAAATGTTTCAGCAGAATAGTATCATTCCTATCATTGAGAACGACAGCGACAAAGGTTAAGGGGGTGATGCGAAATAAACAAGCTGATTTGTGAGAGGCAAGGGGACACACAATAAACAAGCATCCCGATTTGTGAGAGGCGAGGAGACTCACGATAAACAAGCACCCCGATTTATGAAAAGCGAGGGGACTCACGATAAATAAGCATCCCGATTTGTCAGGTTTCAAAGGACTTTTTTTGAAATGCTTTTACTAAAGCTAAACTCTAGCTTGAATTTTGGTTAGTTGCTAAAGTATTCTGAATGGCTATGGGTCGTAAGTGACTGTTAGTGAGCAAAGTGAGATACAGGCAGCATCCGGCAAATCGCAGCCGCGGCACGCTCAAACTCTTCAATTTTTTTTAACTATGATATACCCTTCCGATTGTTTGACTCTTGTATGCGTCTTGAGATTAAAAATCCTGCCAAATCACACCTGCAATTATTGGAGACAAAGATAAAACCATGAATGTATCAAAAATTTGTTCGTAAATTACATTATTGAAGATAAAATATGAAAAGATTAAAATCATTTCCAGAATTAATAAATTTATCAAACGGAATATTTGTTTTGAAAGAAATTAAATTTCCTCTTCCTTTTATGCCATTAATAGCCAGATAAAGAAGGACATTAGTAAAAAAAATGTTCGAGATTCTAACTATTCTCGATTAAATTCAAACGGTAGGTAAATCAAGAGCGAATACAAACAGCGTCGTATTTAACGAATCTTCGGGTTTCACGCCCCGAATCTAACACCCAGTATTACTTCCGTGTTCATATCACAGCTAAATAAACGCGCGCGACTCATATCACTGTAACTTTTTATAAAAGCTCGACTCCATTAACTCGATTATAATAAATCTGTTATTTCTTTTTATTTTATCTAAAGTCTTTACTTTCTGCGTATGTTTGTTTCGCTCCTGTATTCATCACCTAAATTATCGCATTAAAACAACAGTCGCCCTGCCTTTCTATCGTTAGGCAAGTTAATCAATCTAAGTCCGATAATCCCTTTCGCGTCTTTTTTAGTACACTTATTTCACGTGTCTCGCGGATTGAGACATGAGAAACCATATCTGGCGCCCAATTTCGATTATCGCAATTTTCGGTAGAATTTCGTCACGGCACGGACACTGTTTTTGTCCACAACTACCCCGCATATCCCATTCGGCTAATTAACATTCGTTCAACGGAGAGATCTAAACGGCGAACACTTCGGTTGTTTGGCCGCGACTAGAAGGGAAAATAGTGTGTGTGAAGTTCGCATATCATTTCGTGGAAGATCATAAATAATTAAAAGTTCTGGCTTTATTATTAATAGTTCTAAAGTTCTTGATAGTTTAAACAAAAAGTTCTAGCGAGTAAACCAAAGAAAATGCCTCAGGACAAAGTTATATACCAACTTTGTGCAGCATATTACTTTGTCCTACAACATTTTTGTTATCAATAATTGTTCAAATTTAAAAGATATATAGTTCTACATGAGTTCTAAAAAGAGTTCTACCTTTTAAAGTAAAAAATATTCATTAAAATAAAATAAACACCAGCAACTTTCTTATCTGTAAATATATCGCGGTAAGATACCAATCAATTTTCGAGAGTTCTATTTAATATAAAATAGTTCTCGTGTAGTTCCAGGCATGCACATTGTCTTTCTAAAGAGTTCTGATTATTAAAATAATTAGAAAAATTTTTAAACAATTATTTTATCCGAAAATCTCATATTTTCGAGTATAGAGGTGATATGCTAACGGTATTTCGAGAGTTCCATTTATTATACAATAGTTCTCGTGTAGTTCCGGGCATGTACAATGCCTTTCCAAAGAGTTCTGACGATTAAAATAATTAGAAAATTTTTTAAACAATTATTTTATCCGAAAATCTCATATTTTCGAGTATAGAAGTGAAATACTAGTCGATAAATGAGAATTTTAATCATTATAAAATATTTTTGTGTGCTGTTGCTGAACATATTTAATAATTTTCTAAATAATTTTGTCTAAAATAGAAATTTTTATTTTTTGAATAATTTTTATTTCTCGCGAGAGGCACATATTCGCAGATAACACGTAGAACTTTTGGAATTTTTATTTTTTAGCTTTTTTTCTGAAATAATTTTCAACGTTTTGGATAGTTTTGAACTTTTATTAGCTAAAATTTCATAGAGATTAATATAATTTTGGGCATTATGCTTTTCATAAATAATGTGTATGTCTATATATATGTTATAATTCGATGTGATTGACTTTTATAGCTTCTTCTTTGAGGCTATTTCCGAATTCGAACTTTTAAATAAAAATTGAAGAAAAAAATTTTTCTCGTTCTTAGCGTGACCCAGAAACAACGGCATGGACGTGACGAGATTATGGTTCCTTTTTTGTTTTTGGTATTTTTCTTCTTTTTATATTTTTATATTTTTTGTTTTTTCTATTTTTTGATTATTTTTTTGTATTTATATTTTATTTTAATAAGAACGTTTAAACAGTTGGAGAAATACAATATCGGTTATTAAAATGTAAAATATATTTCTTAATTATTAAATAGTAGTTATTAATTATTAATAAGTAATAGTTATCTTTTTAATTATTATACTAAAATAATGTTATATATCATGCATATGTATATTTTAAAATATATTCGAATAAAATAAAGCTGATTGAATAAATCGTTCAATCAGCTTATTTGAATATATTTTAAAATATACATATGATATATAATATTATTTTAGTATAATAATTAAAAGGATAACTATTACTTATTAATATACTAAAATAATGTTATATATCATGCATATGTATATTTTAAAATATATTCGAATAAAATGAAGCTGATTAAATAAATCGTTTAATCAGCTTGTATGTCTCCAACTATTTAAACATTCCTATTAAAATAAAACATAAAAACAAAAAATATAAAAACAAAAGAATAATCAAAAAATATAAAAACAAAAATATAAAAATAAAATATAAAAATATAATAATATAAAAAATAGAAAAAAACATCCAAAAACGAAAAAGGAATGATAATCTCGTCATGTCCATGCCGTTGTTTCTGGGTTACGTTAAGAACGAGAAAAATTTTTTTCTTCAATTTTTATTCAAGTTCGAATTCGGAAATAGCCTCAAAGAAGAAGCTATAAAAGTCAATCATATCGAATTATAACATATATATCGACATACACATTATTTCTGAAAAGCATAATGCCCAAAATTATATTAATCTCTCTATGAAATTTTAGCTAATAAAAGTTCAAAACTATCCAAAATGTTGAAAATTATTTCAGAAAAAAGCTAAAAAATAAAAATTCCAAAAGTTCTACGTGTTATCTGCGAATATGTGCCTCTCGCGAGAAATAAAAATTATTCAAAAAATAAAAATTTCTATTTTAGACAAAATTATTTAGAAAATTATTAAATATGTTCAGTAACAGCACACAAAAATATTTTATAATGATTAAAATTCTCATTTATCGACTAGTATTTCACTTCTATTCTCGAAAATATGAGATTTTCGGATACAATAATTGTTTAAAAAATTTTCTAATTATTTGAATCGTCAAAACTCTTTGAAAAAACAATGTACATGTCTGGAACTACACGAGAATTATTGTATAATAAATAGAACTCTCGAAATACTGCCAGCATATCACCTCTATACTCAAAAATATGAGATTTTCGGATAAAATAATTGTTTAAAAATTTTTCTAATTATTTTAATCATCAGAACTCTTTAAAAAGGTAATGTACATACTCTTAATTACCCGAGAATTATTTTATATTAAATAGAACTCTCGAAAATTGATTGGTATCTTATCGCGATATCTACAGATAAGAGATTTGCTGGTGTTTATTTTGTTTTAATGAATATTTTTTATTTTAAAAGGCAGAATTCTTCTTAGAACTCATGTAGAACTATATATTTTTTAAATTTAAACAATTATTGATAATGAAAATGCTGTAGGACAATGTGATATGCTGCGTGAAGTTGGCATATCACTTTGTCCTGAGGCATTTTCTTTGGTTTAGTTGTCAGAACTATTTGTTTAAACTATCAAGAACTCTAGAACTCTTAAAAATAAAGCCAGAATTTTTAATTATTTATGATCTTCCACGAAATGATATGCTAACTTCACACACACGAAGTCGTCGCAATATATATGGGATGTAACTAAAAAAACATACATAGAACACACCATTAGATACAAAATGTGGCGAATAATTGCCAACACAAAATATAAACAGCATGCCATATAAGGGTGCGCGAAGCTCCACGCGGGAAGCGAAAACCCACGCGCTAATTACATACCGCTCGCATGGTATAGCCCACGCGCTAAGCATGTGCACAGCGGCTCAGGTAGTCGCATACCTAGCCGCAAGATGTCAATTCGGGAGAATCGCAAATTCGTTATCAAGAAACAATCAACACAGCTTATAATACAGCGAGACGAAAAGATAAATCAGTCTGCTCACGCTTTTGAGAGCGCAAGCACTAATTCGTGAACGCAATTCTTTTGATATCCGCTTAATGCGACGTACTGTTAAACAGTATTCACACAGATCAGTCTTCGCAACCGTTGCCACCTCATTCACCAGAGATAGAATTATGGCACAAAGCGGACAAGAATAATATTAACATCCTCCACACAAACGAAAGAACCGCAGACGTTATTCCCGTGGAACCTACAGCCATTGGAATCGCCTGCAGGCTTCACTCGGCTTCCATGAAGCCTCCTCAACTTGGGAATTCCGGATAAGATGCTACACCTCGCCATTGTATCCGAGGAACGTGCCGACACTTCTGTCTTCTTTGGAGAGAACTCTTCTTAGGAGAAGCACACAGAGGAATAACAAATCACGGCAGGAAGCTACGCAGACGCAGCACAACATCCTTCGTCTCTAACGCAGGAGCAAACAACTCAGTCTTTGGATTCCGACTGAGAGAAGGCTACGAGGACTGCTGCAATGCAGACGGAGACACCATCCGAAAGCAGCAAAGCATAAACGCCATAAACCACGTCCAGTATCTCTTGGCGGAAAAAGTCCTGTCATTAGAGTAGTCGCCAGGAGTGGCGCAATCGGTTCTTTTCAAGGCCACACAAATTTTTATACTTGTAACCAAAATATACTTATTGTGTTCATACATAGAAATCTTAATTTCAATTGACATCCCTTTTTTGAACACATTTAAGCAACTTCCACATAAAACATCAGATAGGACAACAATCCAAATCGAAAAGTCCTGAATTATTTTTTGATCTAAGTTTTCTTTTCGTTGTTATATGATATTAAAGTTTGGTAATCAGCACCTGTCTATATAGCAGAAAGCCGTCTCGCTACTCCTACTTTGCCGTATCTTCCTTGTTTTCTGCTGTTTTCTATTAACAAAAAAAAACTCAAAAAATTGTTCAAAATATTTCGATTTGGATTGTTGTCCTGTATTTGATGGTGTGCTCTATATATGTTTTTGCAATTACATTCTGTATGTATATATATATATGCAGGGTGTCCGGCGTCAATCGCATCACCTGTCGGGTGCAGGTAGAGTAGGTAAAACTGAGGAGAAAAGTCTTGTATCATTTTTTTGTACAACGCTTAATAAAAAAATTATTATTAAGTAAATAGATCAGTGAGCCGCGCGCTCGGTGGTATGCGTGAGCATTCAGCTGTCACAGCGCGACTCACTGACATGCGCCAGACAAAGATCAGCGATGATTGACCAAACTTAACTCAATAATAATTCTTTTATTAAGCATTACACAAAAAAATGGTAAAAGACTTTCCTGCTTGGTTTAATCCCCTCTATCTGCACATAACGGGTGAGGTGATTATTGTCAATCACCCTGTATATCTTATTATAACACTTATTCTAACATTAAAGTAATATATATATATTTTAAATTATTAAAATTTTATTTTTTATTTAAAAAATTTTTTTAATTTTTTTAATTTTGTGCTTTATAATTTACAGAATTTGACTTAAATTTTTTAATAGAATTTATTTTATTGAGCTGTAGATAAGTATAAGTAGCTGAGTATAAAAAATACATATACATAAAAATACAATAATTTTAAAAAACAACTTATTCTTCTAAAGCAAAGAACAAGAGAAAAATTTTTTTAATCTACCCATAACACATTAAAGTTGAGAATTCAAACTTTAAAATTTAACTTTATAAACTTTTTAAATTTTTTTACGGTTATTTTTTAACGAGTTTCATTGATTTGAAAATAACCAACTTTTAGCGTATGAAAAATGTTTCCTATTTTTGAATAATGTACAGGGTGTCTGGTAACTGTTGACACTCGAAGTGTGAAGGTAGATTGGGTTAAACTTAAAAGAAAAGTCCATTTTTCTATAATGCTTAACAAAGGAGTTATTATTGAGTGAAATCTGGCCTATCATCGAGCGCACGGTGAACTGCGCGCCTAGTAGTATGTGAAAGCGCTTCGCTCCTACGGCGGCGCATCACTACTAGGCGCGCGGCTCACTGACGTGCGTCCGGCTAAAGATCGGCGCTTTTTGATTGGTCAGACTTTACTCAATAATAACTCCTTTATGAAGCGTTATAGAGGAAAATGGTACAGGACTATTCTTATCAGTTTGATCCAATTTACCTTCACATTTCGGGTATGTTAATATTTACCGGACACTATATATTAAAAAGAAAATACATGAGTATATATAATTAATTATAATAACAATTATATGCTCATCATATTCCAATCAATTATGTATCAGAGAATATGATAACCATAGATACATAATTTTTAGAGCTGCAGGGCCCCATAATAACTTTATTACCTTTTGTGTGCAGGTAAAACAGATGAAACCGAGGAGAAAAGTCCTTTACCATTTTGCCTAATAATTATTGAGAGATTAATAAAAAAGATCACATAATCAAAAACTAATTCATGAGTATAAACACACAGCGAGAAGAGACAATGCAAAAGTTTGCATCGCTAAACGCACAACAAAGTTTTAAAAGGAGCGTCCTACAAATGACAACGATGAGCGTATCATTAGATTCTCTATATCTTAACAACCATGTATCAATGTAACCTTTCTTGCCGCGCATTAATATTCGCGCGCATTGTCCAATTTTTTTTAGTTGATTTCTTAATAATTATTGCAAAAATCACAAAATGGTAAAGGACTTTTCTCCTCGATTTCATTTTATCTGCACACAAGAGGTGATACGTTATTATGAAACGTTTTCATATGGTTATTATGGGACATATTATATAGCATATTGCACACACACGCGCGCGCCATGCACATGCACTCACATGCACGCATATACACACGCACAACATAATGCTATTATTATACATAATAAAATAAAATAAATATTGTACACACAATAACACATAAATGAAAATACGTTTTCATTCAAGAATACAAATAGAAATAAGTATTCTAGGTAATATTTTCACTGTTAATTGCAACGAAAATGTGGTGTAAAAAATTAATGACTTACTTTGCCATGTTTAGTGTACTTGAGATACTGGTAATGATGATTGTCATAACTGAAGTCGCGAGGCATGAAGGTAATGTCATGGTTGTGCCCAATCTTACCCATGAGCATCTTCTTTCTCTGCATCTGCATCTTCTTCGAGTACAAACGCATATCAGTGACTGTAAAATTCATATATAATTAACATACTTTTCTCGCAATACATGTGTATATATTGATTGCAAGCCGCATGGCATTTTGTTCCAACGGCGCAACCTTGAAAATATTTGATTCATTAACTCAAATACACTCAAGTACAACTATCGACAAATTGCATATCAAAAATCAAAAAACTAATTACACTAAATACACTTTTTCTTTCTCATCTTCACAATTAGAAAAATTTTTTTATTTCGGTCGAATTTTTCGGTTTATTGTTAAATATAATACAAATGATGCAAAAGGTCTGATTCCGAGGTGAATGTACAATTTTCCCGAAAAAAAATAAAATTTTTATATCGTAAAACCAAACTATTCAATAATTTGAATTAAAAATGCATCAAAAAGTCAAAAAATAAAAATGTTTTATTAAATAAAAAAATATATCTCATGTGTAATCATTACAAAACTGTATTACAAGTTATCTCAAAATTGAGAGCTTTAATAATTTTTTAAATTGGGTTTACCAAATTTTTGGTAACACATTTACTTGAAAAATCGTATACTGCGCATAACACAGCAGACGTGAGGCGCTAATCAAGTATCCCAAAAGGAGCAGAAAATTACTACGCCCATGCCGTTGTTCCTGGATAGCGCTAAAAGTAGAAATAGAATTAAAAATGTTGCCGTGTTACGCGCAGCATATGATTGTTTAAGTCTCATAACTCAAAAAGTACTTTATGAAAAGTGTTTTATTATAGTGCTTTGAAAAGGTCTTGATGCCAGTTATAAGAATATGATATGAGAAATTGGTGGTTCCATTAAAAAAAATCAAGTTGACCTTAAAGTGATCCTTTAAATGATAAATTTAATTCCAAGGTCAGGGTCAAAGACATCATCAGATGTCCTTCTCTAAACCCTACAACTTTTAAAGTTAAAGTTAAAGTTTAAAAATAATTTAAAATTTATCTTCGTTTCTTTATATATATATATATATATATATATATATATATATATATATATATATATATCCCATAATGCCCTCAAAACAACTATGAAGAAGATGACGGTTACTTAATTATAACGAAGTTATTTAACGGACTTTTTAGAATTACTTGAGGAAAACAAAAGAAACATTTTTAATTGATGAAAATAATAATAATAATAATAATAATAATAATAATATTAATAATAATAATAATAATAATAATAATACATAATAATAATAACAATAATAATAATAATAACAATAATAATAATAACAATGACAATAATAATAACAATAACAATAACAATAATAATAATAATAACAATAATAATAACAATAATAATAACAATAATAATAACAATAATAATAATAACAATAATAACAGAATAATAATAATAGTAATAATAATGTAATAATAATGAATAGATAATGATAATAACAGTAATGAATAATAACAATGATAATGACATAATGATAACAACAGTAATGATAATAACAGTAATGATAATAATGTAATGATAATAACAGTAATGATAATAACAGTAATGATAATAACAGTAATGATAATAACAGTAATGATAATAACAGTAATGATAATAACAGTAATGATAATAACAGTAATGATAATAACAGTAATGATAATAACAGTAATAATAATAATAATAATAATAATAATAATAATAATAATAATAATAAATAACAACTGTGAAACATGTATAAATTTTAAAGAAGTTCCTATTTTAAATAATATGGAAATAAATATTTTATATAATATAGCAGGTTACATAATTCATAGTTTGTAAAAAAATATTATACTTTGCAAAAAATGCATTCGCTCCGTTTGCCAAAGGCAAAACTTTAGAATATGATAAATTAGTTAGAATAAGATGTTTTAAGAAATATATTTTTATTATTTTTTGTAAATTGGGCGACATTTAATATTTTTTTAAAAATGGAATATATTTCGACAACAACAAACGACATTTCAAAAACAAACATAGTATTATATAATATAAAAACACAATTAGAAAAATTATTTATTTCTAATATTGAATGTAATTTTATCCCAAATTGCTACAATTTAAAAATAAAAATTTTTTGACGATATGCTATGTTTCAGTGTAAAATAACATGTAAAAAAAAAACACAATTAGAAAGATTTAAAAAAACGTTATTTAAATAGTAAAACTGTGGCAATGCATAATTTATAAATTTATATTATATATTAATTTTAATAAATTAAAGTTTATACTTTGATTATTTATATCATTTATTTCTTTTATTCCAAATATCATACTTTGGAAATTAAATTTTCCGCCACTGACTGTTTTCGGTTTTTGACAAAACATGGCAGCACCGACTTAACTTAGGCCGATAATAGTCAGTTCTTATATTTAAAACCGTCTTAAGCACAATCTTAAGATGTCCTGAACCAATCACAAAGTCATATTAGCATCTTAAAACATTACTTAAGGAGTCTAACCACCCTGACTGCTCGAAAAATGGGCTTATTTTAAAAAATCTGTAAATTTGAAAGTATAAAACAAAATTTATTTATTTTTAGCTACATAGTAGATTAGGGTTTTAAGAATGTCTCTTATAAGTTTCAACAAAAAATATTCAAAATGGCGGCACTGCAATTGTTGCCGTGGAAGTCCACACGCGTAGCTGGTGGAAAGTTTATCTTAGTTATAATAATCTGAAAAAAAAATTTGCTTATTTGTGAATAGTGTGGCTACAATATAGCGTACGGATTTTTTTCTTTCTATTAGTGGGGAAATAACGGTGAGCCGAAGAAAAACAAAATAGTATTTTTCATAGAAATTTGACAAGAAAAAAATTAGTAAAAAAATAATTAATCAACTCATCGCAAAAATCATACGTATATTATAGCCACACTATTCACGAATAAGCAAACTTTTTTTCAGGTTTATTATAACTGAGATAAACTTACCGCCAGCTACGCGCGTGGACCTTTACGGCAACAGTTGCAGCGCCGCCATTTTGGAATATTTTTTATTAAAATATTGTTATATAGTTATATATTGTTATATTAAATAGTTATATATTGTTATATTAGTTTTATTTTTTATTGTTATATAGTTATATATTGTTATATTAAATAGTTAATGTAAAACTTATAAGAGACATTCTTAAAACCCTAATCTACTATGTGGCAAAAAATAGATAAATTTTGTTTTAACTTTCAAATTTAAAGATTTTTAAAAATAAGCCTATTTTTCGAAAGGTCAGGATGGTTAAACCCCTTAAGACAATCTTGAAATAAGAACTGACTATGAATACCGCTCTTAGATGTTATTTCGCAACTCTGATTAAATATCTCTAGTTGTGGCCAGTCTCTGATTACAATGTCTTCAGTAGTGGCTAGAGATTCTTTAATAAGAGACTGGTTACAACCATAGACATAGTAAGTATAGACTGCACGTTCCCTATCTTTCCTTTGTTTAGGCAGCGTGAAATTTAGAAAGAGAAATCCTCTATTCCCAGACTCTTTCTCTTTGTCTAAATGATGCATGGTGAGGGAAAAAAGCCTTCGCTGATTCGTAATATGTCGCATATTGAATTTATGCCCCACTCTAAATATTGACAGAGACACATAGCCTTTGAGAGCATGTTGTCTCCTTCTAAAGTTTGTACATCGATATAGCGTAGTCAAACGCGTAGTCTATACTTATTATGTCTATGGTTACAACCCACGTCCGCCATGTTTCGGTTAAATCCTACGAGAAAGAAAGAAACATACTATTTCACCCCATTTTTTCGCGCGTGCGCGATAAACGCGGTATCAGTACGGTGTTTAATTGAATAAAAAAGTGCTATTAATCATCTACACAAAAAAAATTCGAATATTGTTTCATACCTTCTTGTTGTCAGACTTGGATCTCCCGCTTTCCCCTTCGATGAGACTTCCAAAATAAGTTTTCATATAAAGAAACAATATTCGAAAATTGAAAAAATTTCGAATATTGTTTCTTTATATGAAAACTTATTTTGCAAGTCTCATCGAAGAGGAAAGCGGGAGATCCAAGTCTGACAACAAGAAGATATCAGAGATCTGGAGGTATCGACCTGGAAAGGTAGACAAGCCGACATAAAACTTTTCAAACAATCAACGAGAAGAACCTGTGCATGCTATGCGCGACGCCCAAAATTGCGAGGAAATCCTCACACAAGAATCTAGGAGTGGACGAAATTATCGTCCCAAAAAGCACTGGAAAAACGTCGCCATAGGGCGCAACGAACAGAAAAAGATGACAACGAAGATCACCACCCTTTCAGCCGAGATGATCTGTCAGCATTCCGTATGGCTCCATAGAGCGGCCCCGGCACATTATCGATATAGCGGTACCGGGGGCGCACGATTCCGATATGATCTTGCGCCGTCCGCCGACCACAGCATGTGGTAGCGCATAATTGGTCGCGATAATACGTATTCCGTTTGCCATTCCCGGTTAGCCTCGCGGCATTAATTCTCGATCATACGTATCTCGGGGTCAGACTGGTGCAGACACTCGTTAGAGAAGGATGAAGTTTGAGGATGACGAATAAGTTTAACAGTTGAATGCCACGGGGGTCACTGGTGACCGGCACTTAACTTGGCTGTGACGCCATGGGGGCCATCGGTGACCGGCGTGCCCAGATTGAAAAAAAAAAATAAAAAATTTAGACAAATGACAATACTTATAATTTTTTATTATTATCATCGTTGATATAGTGGTGTGAAGAAATGAATGCAGTATAAAACATCTGAAAATAGTTTTATTTATACATGTAATATAGTTTTATTATGCGCGCACGTTACGATGTGTCGTATTGAATCATTCTAAACAAAGAAAGGGTGAACCAGCACAGTCTTTACAATATGTCAGGACTTTTTTGCTACAGTTTTTTGCAATTATTCTTCCTAGCTTCTTTGAATTTTTTTGGTAACAAATTTTGCAAAATCTTCGCACCGTTCGAGCTTTTCCCGGCATTGCTTTTAATTCATGTCGTGGTTTTCTCAGCAAGCTTTCACGTGGAGAAATGGAAACTTCAGCATCATTATCACGACATTTTGTTAAATACAATGCAACTTTCATTCTGAAGTCGGAAATTTGAATATCTTTTCTTGTTACCTGTTTGAATAATATCATTGAATTTACCATACATGTATTCAATAACAGTTCTATTGCTAATTTTCTATACCACTTTAAAGTTTTGCGTAGTGGTGAATTATAAGCTATCATTTGATCTGATAAATCGACTGATGATTTTCCTAGATTATATTCCACAACCATTTTTGGTTTTTCACACGAATAAAATTTCTTATGTACAGTAGTCATTTCTGCCGAATGTTTCGTTGAAAGCATCAATACGTCTCTCTTGTCTTTCCATTTTAAAATTGTTATTCCGGATTTATTTTCGCGAGCAATAAGTTCTCCACGTTTTAATTTTTTGGATACTACTTCTATTGAATTTCCACGTCGATTTTTCCGTAGTGTACCCATTAAATGTGTATTCTTTGCTATTAACTTTTCTGCCAGATCAACACTCGTATACCAGTTGTCTGTGCAGACAGTATGCCCTTTACCCAATATATCTTTGCAAAGAGACATTACAATCTCGGACGATATGGTACCTGCTGTTTTATCTCTATTTTTTTCTTTTCCCGAGTATACTTGAAAAGAATAAGTATATTCTGCACCATTGCATAATTTAAAAACTTTAATTCCATATCGATGCCGTTTCAGTTTCAAATATTGTCGAAATATTATGCGGCCTTGGAAGGGGACCAATGATTCGTCTACGCATAATATTTCATCTGGATTGTAGTATTCTTTAAAACTTCTGTTAATATGTCGATAATGTGAATAATTTTGGATAATCTATTACTAGGATCGTTTTCTTCATTGTTACTAAAATGAATTAACCGTAAAAGTAATTTAAATCAATTTCTCGGCATCACTGTACTTGGGAATGTCTGGTGATATTCTTCATTTCTACTTCAATACAAGTGAATTTTGAGTAGTCGCACTAATCCCATCCATATAATTAAGCCAAAAAATCTTTTTATTTCATTCGGATTTGTCTCAATCCATCTATCAAGACGACGTGATCGCTGTTCTGATACTATTTTCGCAGCATATTTATTTGTTTGGTTTGCAATTATTTCAAATATTTCATTCGAAACAAAAAGACAATAAAAACTATGCGGTTCAGTAAATTCAAAAATTTCAGAATGATGTGTATTGATCCCTGATGAATTAGAAAATATAATATTTGGTTGATTACACGAAGGTATATGCCAATTTATATTACGTACCTCTTCTTGTGTATTATTTTCGTGATTATTACCGTCATCTTCAAATCCGCTTTCACTATATGATTCAATTCGACGGCGACGTACTGAAGATGGTATTATCATATCAGACAAACTGCTCGAGGAACTTTCCTCACTATCTGACAACACCCGGCATCGTTTGGAAGGTTTTGGTAAAAATATATCATCAGTTGAATTGCTTGACGCAGAATCTTCATTTGAAATCATAACTTTATGGGCTAACTAAAAAATTAAATAGGAGATACGAAATGCAAAAATTTTTGTAGTATATAAAAGTATAATAGAGGTTCTTACCTGATTGTTTAACATTCTAAAAAATAATAAAATCGTGACACTATTACTCAACAACGCGAAGAAGCAATATGAGATAATTGACGATGGCGCGAAATCGTACTCCAGCGCCACGGGGGTCACCAGTGACCGCCGCCGCAATTAACATGCCAAACATGTTTATACGCTGTAACTTATCTATTGCAGATAATATTTCAACATTGTATGTATCGCTAAATAGAAAATTCATCGTGGCGCCACGGACAATCCCGGTAAAATTGGCGTGGCATTCAACCTGTTAAGATAAAGCGATTGCGGGACTAGAGTATCAGATCGAAAGGAAAGTATTCCGGTCTTTCGCAGGATCGAAGACAATGGACGACGTCGACTCTCTTAACTGCTCTGAGGGAGATTCCGTATTGTTGAAGTTACCCTATGTAAAATAGTCACGTGCGATCGCGCCTGGGATTGTATTGTTCTATTGTCATCGCTGTGATTTCGTGTTTTCGAGTTAAACTCGATTATTTAATGCTATTTTCGCGTCGTGGTCACATCGTCAAGCGATTCGAGTCCCGGAGTTTCTAAAGTAACAATTTGAGTCGATCAAGATATTGACATCGCAGATTATACATCACGTATCTCTCTCTGGAGATTTGACTCCCGTGTAACATATTTGGTTATCACCCGTTTAAAACGTTTAAATCTCATGCAAAAGTAAACGGTTATATTTCTCTTCCTCGATTTCGGCGGTCATTTAACTTGTTTCTGATTAGGTTAGGTTGGTTGTTTAACACGTTCACGCCGGCGCGGGCCACCGGTGGCCCGCATTCGATTGTGTTATTAAACGCTAAAAATTAACGTTTATTTATAAAAAAACACTTTTTTAATAACAATTATACTTAATAACTTATTAAATACATAACTTTTGTTCAATAACATAAACATAATGGTTCAGTATTGTAAATTTAACTCAAATTCTACAAAATTAACATAATAATTCAACATTGCTCTATTTATAACATCATTATTTATTATTTTTTATGTAATCAGACGAATCACTTATTTCCATATCCATGTTATCTATTATTTATAAGGACAAAAATTAAAAAAACAATCTAATTGCCTTTCGAGTTATACTTACTGGCAGAAATCTGAGGTTAGGATGAAAAAACCGCACAAGTACACAACTTGCATAATAAGTACTCACTATACTATTAGCAAACGTACACAGGTCGTATACAGGTCTGAACAGGTAAAAATCGCGCGCCGCCAGATGAAACGCGGCAAAAATTCGAGCGCCGCCTCACGGCGAAGAAAATAAAAATCAGCCCCGGCGTGAACGTGTTAAGCCGACATGTGAATATCAGAATGAATGCTAGAGTACTTTAGTTCATACCTAAAGTAATAAAATTTGACAAGTATCCTCTACAAAATGGTTTTTTATTTATTTTGTTCGGTCTATTTGTTGAGCAGCAATAACCATTTATTTTTGACACAATCCTAATGGTCACTCAAGAATGAATGAATTGAACTTTATTGTTCCCCTGTGAGATTACAAAATGCTTTACAATCTCTTATATAATAATCTATCTTAATCTAACTTACTCTAATTTAATCCTTATCCTAATCCTATCCTTTGTTCTCTCTTTCTCTCTCTCTCTCTCTCTCTCTTTCCTCTTCTTCTTTCTCTTCCTCTTTTTTTCCTTGCCTTTTCTATCTCTTTCATCCCTTTCTTCTCTTCCACTTTCTTTTCACTTTCAATATTCTTTTTACTACTTTTTGTTCCATCTCTTTCTATGCATTCCTCCATCTCATTCTTCTATTTTCGTACCTCCTTTCTTTATTTCCTTTCTCCTTTTTTCCTCCTGCTTTTTCTTATTTTTTCTTATCTTATCTATCTATTTCCGATTTCTATTCTATTCTATTCTCCCATTCCTCTTTCTTTCAAGAACTCTTTCTTCTCTTGTTCCCAACTCTCTATTACCTTCTTCCTTCATCTCTTTTTCATTTCTTCCTAACATCTTCTTGCTATTTCTTCTCCTTTTTCTTTTTCTAATTTTTTTTCAAAATTCCATACTCTTCTTCATCTTTATTTCCAGTTCTCCCCCTCATGAGCCCTCTCCCTAATTCTTTCTTTACCATATATCCTGGAGTTCTTTAGTCTAACCTCATTATCTATCTCATATATGTTATTACCTATCATGTAATTTCTCTATTCCTTTTCTTTCTTTCCATCCCTAGATCTCTGCACCATGTCGCATTACCGTCTATAGCAGCGTATCGTACAGCCATCATCCTTCCCTCATAACTTGTTCCCTATTCCCCATATTTCCCTTATCACTATTGTCGTCCTTTTTGTCTTCACATGCATCTTCTGCCCTCCATTCTTCTGTAGGATATATCTAAGATATTTAAATTCCTTCACTTCTTCTAACTTCTTCTCTTTCCATCTCCAATCCAACCATTTCGTTCTTCCCTGTCCCTTTCTAAACCTCATTATTTTTGTTTTTTCCGAATTCAATTCCAGCTCCTTCCTTTCTAGATATTCCCTCCAAATTGCTTAATATCGCCCTCATATCTTGTTCCTCCTCTGCCAGAGGAGGCTCTACAGTCATATCGTCTGTGTATGCCAGCATATATACTTTACTCTTCCCCAGATACACTGCTCCCTACTTTCTCTTTGCCATCTCCTCCTTCAAATCCGCTATTAGAATACTGAATAGCATTGGGCTTAAAAGGCATCCCTATCTTACTCCCCTCCCCCTTCCCTCGCTGTTCAAAACTCTCTCCCTAAACATTCTCCCATTCTAACTTTGCTCCTCTCTTAAAACCTCTTCTTTTCTAATTACTAGACCTTCTCTCAACCCCTTTTGCCTCATCGTCGCTGACAGTATCTCTCTATCTATTGAATCAAACGCCGCTCTTAGTTTAGCAAATACCATAATATTTATTTTTCCTCCTTTTTTCTTAACTGTCTATTTATTAAATAATTCAGAGCATACATTTGATCCATTGTCCCCATTTCTTTTCTAAACTCCGCCTGACTTTTCAATAGCCCCCTTTTCTTCTCCACCTCTTAGTCTTTCCCTCAGTATCATTGTATATATTTTATATAATGATGGCATTAACATCACTTCCTTATATTCTCTCACATCTTCTCCTCTCCTCTTCTTTACTATCAGTACTAATAGTTTATGCCCTCTTTCTATTCCTCCAGCCATCTCTTCCCATTTCATGCTCTTCTACAAACTTCCCATGCATATCTTTCCGTTTCTTTCCATCCTTCCATCTCTATCTTTCCTCTTCCTTCCTTTCCATTCCTCATCTATCCTCTTTCCTCTTTTCTTTCCATTCCTTCCTTCTTTCCTCTTTCCTTTCCTCATTCCTTTCTTTCTTCCATTCTTCTTCTTTCCTCATTCCTCCATTTTACCTCCTTTCCTCTTTATCACCTTCTTCCATTCATTCTTTTATTTGCTCTCTTTCCTTCGTAATCCTCTAATGTTTCCTTTATCCTTAGCTCTTCCCTAAACTCTTCTCTTTCTTTTTCATTCCACTTTCCTTTTCGTCCTTCTTTCTTTCTCTTGTCTATTTATTTCTCCCCTTACTTTTTTCTTCAACCATAATTACTGGTAGTCTGAATCCATCTTATCTTCTATTTTTAATCTTCTATTTTTCCACCTTTTCTCTTATCTTTTCATCCTCCATTCCATTCCATTCTTTCTCTCTTCCATTTATCCATCCATCCCTTTCTTTCTTCCATCCATTCTTCCTTCCCATTTATTTCTTATATCTTCTTTCCTTCTGCGTTCCTTCCTGTTCTTCTCCTCCTTCTCATCCTTCATCATCTCATCTTATTCCATCCTTTCTCCCTCTTTCATCCATTTCTTTAATCCATCCAACTTTTTATCCATGTCCCTGTTTACATATATCCTCACTATCCTCTATGTCTTCTCTTATCGTTATCTTACATACCATTCTTCTCAAACTTCTTTCTCCTTCTCGTCCTCTCTTCCTTCATCCTAGTTTCTTTACTTCTTACTTTATCCATTTCTTCTTTTTTATTTCCTTCTTCTTTCCTCTATTTCATTTCTCATTTATATCCCATTCCTCTATCCTTCTCCAAAAATTCTTTATCCTTGTTTCCCACCCGCGCTATGCACCAGTACACCATTCTTCATGTCTCTCCTTCTCTTCCCATTTTCTCTTCACCCTCTCTATTCTCGTTTCTCCTCTGAAGTCTTTTTCGCCCTTTTTCCTGTTCATTCCATGTCTTTTTCTTATCCTTTATCTTCTCTTCCTTTTCTTTCCATTTCCTTCATATTCCATTCCTGAACTCTTTCCCTTCCCTCTCTTTCTCTATCTCATCTCTTCATCTCATCTTTTGTTCCTTTCATCATCTCTATCTCATTCTATTCTTTCTATTCTTCTTTCTATTACCTCTTTTTCTCTTATATTCTTCATTTCTCCTATCTCTTTCCCCCTCATCTTTGTTTTCTATACATCTCACTTGCTCCACTTCTATCTTATTTTCTAATTCTTGTAAGATTTCTCCTCTTCTTCACTTCTCTTTCTTCTCTATTCACTCCTCTTATCACCATATTCCTCTTTCTCTCTTCTCTCTCTCATTTCTCTCCATTTTTTCTTTTTCTTCTTTATTCTTTTCTTCTAATCTCTTCACTTTCTCATTTCCGGTATATATACTCCTATATATACTCCTAATTCCGCCCTCTTTATATCTCTTATTTCTTAAATTCCTTCCATCATTTCTTTTTGTAATTTATTCTTCAGTTCCTTCAACCAATTCTTCTTTTCTTTACTCTTCTTTTTGTGGTTACCCATGAATTTTTCCTTTTCTTAACACTCCCATTTCTTTTACTGCTCTTCTTTCTTTCCCCTGTTCTATTTGTCCCTTTTTCCTTTTCCATATTTCTTGTATATTCTCCGTATGTCCTCTCCTCTCCATTTCTTTTATTCCCTCTTTCACCATTCTCATGCTCATTTTTTTCCCTTTACGATTTCTTTTTCTACTCTCTTTTTTTCCTGTCTTGTCGCCTCTCTATATATTTCCGCTACTTCTTTCTCATTTTCCATTCCTACCTATCTGGTCGTTTCTCTTCTAATTTCGCAACTCTTCTCCCATTTTTCATTTCTACCTATCCAGTCACCGCTTTATCTATTCTATGCTTTCTGTTTTCTTACTGTCACGATCCACGCATAGACATATGTATATGAATAGACGAGCATGCCGCTAAAAACATGTCACTGGGCGAGTAATAGGACTGCTACAGAAACAGGAAGTGTACGGGAAGTCTCTCTCTCTCTCTCTCTCTCTCGCGCATGCGTTGGTTAAGTCGAATACAATTTATTCATTTCTCTCTTACAAATATACAAAAATGCCTGGGAAATGTGCAATTTGCAATTGTGAGCAAAATAATGGGATATTTTTTCATAAGTAAATATTTATTTTATTACCATGTATTTATTTATATATATATATATAACAATATAATTGCTACTCTCATTTATCAGTTTTGACATTTCATAACCTCTATTTCACAATTCTATACATAGAAATGTTTTCAAATATATCTCAGATAAATTTTATATAAAGTATTGTTATATACTATATACAATTATGATATTACAGGAAAAGACAATAAATCTAAATGCAGAAGGAATTTTGAGTCCGTTATTTTAATGTGATATCATAAATTTGTTAATATCATAATTAATAGTACAATTTTTATAATAATTTCTTCTCTATTACAGATTACGTTCTAAAAAAGAAATTAAAAAAATGGATAGAATTTATTAAATTTAAATATGGACTATCGTATAATTTAATATCGTATAATTTTTTAATTTTGGTGCAATAATATAGTTTCTTTTTATTATATGTAAGCAATTTATATTTTATAAATTAATGCGTTTGTTTTCTAATGTTGCAATAATAGTCTTTTTTAATTATATGTAAGCAAATTTCATTTTATAAATAAATGCGTTTGTCTTTTAATATTGTTGCAAAAAGAGTTTTCCTTTTTATATTATATAATATTTTTAATTAATATTTTTAATTAATATTTGGAAATTTAAATTATAAATAATTATATAAATTAGTTTATTAATATAATTAATTTATTTGTTAATTTATTATTTATTTAATTTGTATAAGTATTTTAATTTTATTAAAATAAAATTTAAAGTTACAAATTGAATTTAGAAATTAAATAAATTAAATGTTTACACATTAAATAAAAATATGAAATGATATAAACAATAAGGAAATTATTTTATATGAAAGAAATTTATTGTTAGCTAAAATACATTTATTGTTTGATAATGTATGCGCGCACGCGTGTGTGTGTATGTGTATTATTTCCTTATTTTTCAAAACAGCGCATGCGCGAAGAGAGAGATTGTCCGTACATTCCCTGTTTCTGTCGCAATCCTATTATTCGCTTAGGGTCAGGTTTTCTTTAAGAGGGGTAGGCAATGCCTCCGTCTAGTTATATATGTCTATGGTTCCACGTGTTTCTCTTCCTTTCTCTCTTTTCTCTTTCTCTTTCTCATCCCTATCTACCTAACTTCCAACTTTTCCCTTTTTCCATCCTTTCACTACGTCACTTCTCCCTTTACTCAACTTCTTTACTCCCTTCAACCCTTTACTCCCTTCTGCCCTTCTCATTTAGAGCTTTCACTTTTTTCTCTCTCTCCTATTCTCTCTCCTCCACTCTCTTTCACAAGCACACTTTTCTCTACGTTCATTCTCTCCCACGAAAGTAGTCACCCGATATGTCTGTCGTCCGAATATGTGCGAATTGCGAAATTATTATCTGTGCTTTCTGTTAACCGTCGCGCCTAAAGATTGAAAGTGCGTTAAATATAAATGCGTTATACGATTCCCGTGCGGATTGTGCGAATGTGTGTAGCGTTCGTCATGTATAAATCTCATGTTTATGTTATGCTATATGATTGAGTTGCGCATTTTACATGGTAAAATTAAGATTACAAGTAAGATTGTATAGTGGATCGAAGTCTCAATCAGAGAATTGCCCAAATTGACGCTTGTATTAGATAATTGTCATCTCCGCAATGTAGGGCAGATTTCACGCAGAAAGCAAAGTACGATTGGCGTAATCGGCCAACATCGACCAACAAGCCGATCGGTAAAAGCTTCCGGTTTTGTGCCTGAAAGCTAACATCCAGTATGGCTGCGTATTTACCGCGCTCGAAGAACGCGCGATCAATTGCATCATTGCTACTACTTTTAATAAACCTCGGCGCACCTATACTGAATAAACTTGTTATTCCTTTTTGTTACTTTTATTTAGCGTCTTTAATTTCCGCTTATGTTTATCGATCTCATGTTTGTCGTCTTTTGTTTAATTTATAACGTTAAGGCAACATTCGCCTTACCTATTAGGTGAGCTAGTCAGCCCGCGGCGGATTCTGATAATTAGCTTTTCGATAATTTTATTGCGTCTTGCGAATTGATGTGTGAAAGACCATGTCTGGCGCCAAATTTTCGATTTTCACGTAATTATATTTTTGATTTTCGGCATGCGCAAAATTTCCAATACCCCGTTTTTACACGGTGCGTTATCTTTTCTCTGTTTCCTTTCCTTCTTTTCTTTTCAACGATCATCCTCCGTTTGGCGAATTAACTCCTGTTTATCAGCGCAATCCGTGCGATACAAAGAGAAAGACGTTAAACGCACTCGTTGTTTGGCTATAAAAGAGGGAATAATCAATGCAGTACATAGTCATGACGACTATTAAAGCACAATACATTCATTCGATGCAAAACAAAAATAATTTTATGGATGCAATGCTGACCCTATGTTGGGTGACAAAAATTTTTGTTTTGTCCCTCTTCCATTTTTTCCTCTATCTCGTCTTAAAATTTTATATAGAGGAAAATAGGATAAAATTAAGTGGATAGATCAAACCGGGTATATATTTTTATTTTTCGTAATAACTACTATTTTTGGCTAACTCGTGTTATTAGTAGTAGATTGATGCCATCATTATTTTAAGATGAACTGTATGTGCACACAATATTTTATTTTTGAGAGAAGTTCAAAATTTTTGGACCAAAAAGGATTGATATCGTGATAATAATCGAGTCGGAAACAAAGTATCTGTTTTGATAATTGCAGTATTGTAGTATCTATACATATTATAGAGAATATCGCTCTAGTTTTGATTGTCACTTTATATTACGCCGGAATATAAAGCCGTCGTGTTTGTCATTTTCCTCGTATTAGGGTAAAATCGGATACCTACATATATAAATCTTATATCTCATGTAAGAAAAAAGAAGAAGCTGTTATCTTGAGTTTGTCTTTCTACGAAAAGCAACAGGAAACAAACACGCAGAAAAAGAAACTACTAAAAGAAGCTTTTTGAAACCCTTAAAGTTAAAAAATTAAATAAAAAAGTCCTGCAGCAATGTAGAACAAGAAGATATCTTTATTTGTGATTTTTGACAATAAAATACATCTTTATATTGTCTTTTGATTAAAATAAATCTCAATTTTGTAATTACACGATGTTTTTAAATGTGTACCCGATTTTACCTTATCGGTAGAGCAAAGTTTTACCGGGTATTTTGATTTCTCTAAGAAATTGTATTATCCTTGGTAAATTTTTTTTTTTAGCAACTAGTCTCTTTTTCTCATAGTTTAAGGTAAAAATTAGCAACGGTCAGCAAAATTTTTTCTCTGATTTTATATAGGAAGACAAATCCAAAAAAAATACCCGGTCTTACTCTACTTTCCTATACAGGGTATTCGGAATCAATTGCATCATTCATCGTACGTAGATAGAACGGATTGAACTGAATAAGGAAGTCTTTTACTATTTTGCGATTTTCATAATTATTGAGAAATTAATTAAAAAAGATTGACTAATTCACATAAGTATACGCGCACGGCGAGATAGGCTCAGAGAGTTTATGAGTCATGGTTTTCCCGTCAGGTCTTAGGGCGAATGCTGAGACAGAGGCTTGGGGAGTCCTCTTTGAAGATGCCGGGTCCATGGTATATATCCCCCCCCCCTCTCCTTGTCCGAAAATTTCCTTGTGAATGATGAATTATTACCGCAAGCCAGGCGAGGAGCAGAAGACAAATGTTAGGATAAGAAGATTTATCGGAGTCGATTGGGACCTGAGTATTGATGTTCGGTAACCTGTAGTGGTAGCTCAGGATAGAACAAGAAACCAGTTTGGTGCCCTGGAATCGACGCTGGACGATATTCTTCGAAGATGAAGAGGATTTGATGGCAGTGTTCTACGGATTCCTAGAGGGGCCTGCAAGTATGGTGCTCGGTAACCTGTAGCGGTAGCTCAGGGTAGAGCAGGAAGCCATTGGGGTACCCTGGAGTCAATGTCTTGGAAGAGATGGATAATGGTCAACCCATGAGCTTGAGCCTATTTTAGATTGTCGGGACGACAATCTTGTAGAAGAGGGGGGCAGTGTTACGTTCACCTTCTGTTTATCCGTCCCTACGTGTCGCCTCTGGTGGTGTGCTGTACTGCCTTCAGGAGAT
This sequence comes from Cataglyphis hispanica, assembly GCF_021464435.1. NCBI lineage: Eukaryota > Metazoa > Arthropoda > Insecta > Hymenoptera > Formicidae > Cataglyphis > Cataglyphis hispanica. The sequence continues at coordinate 752,812 of NC_065964.1, forward strand.
GATTCCCTAATGCGTTGCTGAGGAAGATGTTATTATAGCTATAGTATAGTATTATATAGTATAGTATTATAGTATAGTATTATATAGTATAGTATTATAGTATTATAGTATAGTATTATATACTATAGTATTATAGTATATGACAACAGCTGACATTTTGATGTTTTGAGCCGCCAACTTAATCTCGCGACGGATTTGATTCCGTGTGGACATTTCCGTTACTGATCCTGCTTTCCTTATATACGAGATTATCAGTTTCGCGTTGTTGTTCTATGTTCTGTATTTTGTGTTGGATTAAAGTTTGTTTCCTATAAACAGTGTTATTATTTATGACGTGAGCGTGTGTGCCGATTGAGTTGTGCGCGATTCGATTATTCTCGAAGTCGACGCGCGGACGCAACATTTTGCGTTACCACTCAAAAGTTTGCGGTCGCTAGATGCGCGATGAAATTTTTGGACGAACGCTCTATAAATGACAATAGTTATGAGCAGTAAATAATGATGAGTTCGCGTTTTAGTCTAGTAACCATACATTAATAGTCTGTTCCTTTTTACTGTGCGCTTATACTCACGCAAATTGATCGATCTTTTTCAATTAATTTCTCAATAATTATTACGAAAATCGCAAAATGACTTTCTTATTCTGTTTAACCCGTTCTATTTGCACACGACGGGTGTTTGACGCCGAATATCCTGTATGTACAAAGTGTCCCATAATTCACATACTGTAATGCGATATTTGGCGCGCGGAGAAGCGGTGAGAGAAGTGTTCTACACGTACGTAGCCTTCATAGTCCTCCCTTCCACGTCCCTCCCACCGCTTCACCGCGCGCCTAATATCACATTACAGTAGGACATCTCTTCTCCTCGCACTTATATAAGGCGCGGATTGGCCTATCTTTTTTAATTAATTTCTTATTAATTATCATGAAAATCGCAAAACAGTACATGACTTTCCTATCCAGTTTAACATACTTTATATGCACATAAGAAATGATCCGTAAATTATGGGACACCCTGTATATAAATATAGAGTTTTTTAAATCATTCTTCTGTAGTGATTGGTTTAAACAATGCAATAGAAGTAAAATTTTTTAGTGGAATAATTAACATGCAAGATGAACATCAAAAATTAGCTAAAGCATTAATAGCATAAATGAACAGTATTTTTAAAAAGCTTTACCGTCGATAGCCGAAAAAAATACTTTTTTGTACATTTGAAACTACTTCTCAAAACCTATAGAATGTACTACAACCATTTTGATCTTATTTGAAAGATAATTTAATTCTCTAACTTTTGTTTCAGTAATTTTTGTTAAAAAACGCATACTTTCCCTGATATTTATAAATATGTAAAATAACTATAATTTAGAGAGAGTTTTTGGGCGTTATCTTTTTAAGGAATCATTTTTTGATCCATATTTATCGCAAACTTTTTGTTCAGAATCAAATTCCTATAATAAAATTTTAGTCTGACCGAAAAGTTTAGGCCCATCCTATATGTATATATATATACATTTATAAGATTTTGTAAAGTATATGTCTATATTATGTATAAATACATTTTAAGTATACCTTTTTACTTTTTTACACAAACGATGATTTTATATTTTAATCAATTACTTACATCAATGTTACAACAGAAAATATGTTACATAAAAAAATAATAAAAAGTACATAAAATAAAAAAAAAACTTTTTTAGTGAAAAACATTATTTTTATTAAAAATCTTTTATATTGCAATATATTATATTGAAAAATGATTCTTTTTTTATCAGTAATAAATATCTCTTTTTTATTAAAAAAAATTTTATATTATTAAATTTTATATTATATTAATAATTATATAATTGTTTTATATTATTAATTAATTTTATATTATTAATTTTATATTATTATTATATTATAAATTTTATAAATTTTAAATATAAATTTTATATTATTATATTATTAATTTATATTATTAAATTCTTTGCTATAAAAGATATTTGTAGTCGTATAAATATTATTGAAATTGCTTAAAATTTATTATTAAAATTCTTTTTTATCTAAAATTAAAAATTAATGCTTCAATTTCAGCTTAATTGATATACGATGAACATATTTCTCACCTTTACATGGACAAAAACCTTTGCAAGCAATATGGACGGAAGTATGGTGAATGCAGTTATGGTATTCGAGACGGCATGGCGAACTGTATGTACGATTGTCGTTTCCGCAAAGAAACGTAGGCTTCACCACGGGACATTCTTGGCACCTGTAACACAAGAAAAACGAGCATTTTAAATGCCTGATTGTCGATACACGTATCTAAATATCAATGTAAAATAAAAGTTCATTTACACTTATTCGTATTTCCGCAACCATATTATATTTTATATTATTCTAACAAAATCGGACATGACTATAATATTTATACATATCCAGATTGCATTTAGTTTTAATAAAATATGTTATTAAAAAAAAGACGCTTAAGTTCTTTTGTCAACCCCTGTGAAGCTTCCTATATAAATACTGATATTGATTATTAACTGCAATGTTTCTTATCCTGACAAGGAATTCATCTTACCGCTTAAAATACTCTACAACTGCAATCCTATAATAAGAAGCTTCAATATAGTAAAATAAGCATTAGAATAGTGATACGCTTTAATCTATTTTCATTTCTATTTATTGGTTCCGTATCCATTCCACCGTTTCAGCAAGATCGGATATTAAAGTCTATTTACACTTAAAAGTATTTTTCAAGAATTTAATCAACCATATAATTTTACTTACCATAATCATAAATATTATTTTACAAGTAAATATTTAAGTTTATTACAAAACATCATTTTATTTAAAAAAAAATACAATTTTCACATATACAAGGTGTCTGATAATAATCGCCCCATCCGTCGTGTGCAGATAGAGCGGGTTAAACTGAGTAAAAGAGTTCTGTACCATTTTGCGATTTTCGCAATAATTATTGAGAAATTAATTAAAAAAGATCAGCCAATGCACACGAATATTAGCGCGTTGCGAGAAAGGAAGGCTCATGAGGCATGGCGGTTACTAGGCATGCCGTGAAATGAAGGAGGGGCGAGAGGAGCAGCAACGTTTACATACGAGCGTTGCGTAATGAATTCTCATAAATATAAGTTATTATTATGCTATTATATTATACTATCATATTCACACCTTGCGGTAGATAGCAAGGCGCATTTTTTTTTTTTTTGAAGTAGTATCCCAATAAGGATATCATTCAGTCTAATCCACTCTTATATTTAATGTAATAATTGTTCGAAGTGTCTTCCTCATTCACATAAATAGAGTTCGAATAATATTACGCGTCGCACAATACGCCATTTCAAGGAGATGGTATTAAAATAAAAACTGCGAGAATCGCTTCTGTATTATTACGCTTGTGTTTGATTAAATTTTTAATATGACTTCATACAAAATAATCATGCACATTTAGATCTGGCAATCGCGCCGACTAAATGTATTGAGTCACCTCGATCCATCTATTCGGATGATACGCATTTAAAAATTTGCGTATTTTACGAGAAATGCGCAAAAGCCCCGTCTTGTTAGTGAATAAGCTCTTCTCTTACGCGGAGAAGAACATTCTCGAGCGAAGCTGATAATTCATTTTGAAGAAAATGTAGGCATATTTCCCCATTTAAGCGTGGCGAAATTAAGGACCGATCTGAAAATAGCCAAAAAAAATGATTTATTAAAAAAAAGCAAAAAAAATTGCTTAATTTACTACTAAGTAAATTTATTACTTACGATTTGGTTCGCTGGTATTTCCGCTCATGCGTTTATCGCCCAGATATTGAAATGTTGCGGAAGATGTACGTTTTCTTCCCACAATAAGAAATTATGGTTATTAAACATACTTTTCAGTGTAAAGATGATTTTGTCTGTCCATAGAATGTCGCGGAAAAAATCTTTTCATCGAGCGAAAAACTCTGTGTGTGTTTCGCTGACAGCTAATATATTTTTTTTTTAGATAACGCGAGAGAACATTAAATGAAAATAATAAAAAATACTTTCACAAAAATAAATGTACTGTTCTTGATCAAAAATTATTGCACTCGTTGATAATGATACGGATCCAATCCATTCTGCTGTAGAATATGGTGCACTATATATCGCGAGAGACCAAGCATCTTATAATTAGCCACGGTGTATCAGAAGTTCTCCTCGAATGTTTTCAGGATTCTCTCCTCTTCATTCATATGATAATGCAGCGTTTGGTCGATTCAAAGGAAAACTCCTGTTTCTCTGACGCGTCGGATACATCTCAAAATTATCTTATGGTTGCTCGGGAAATCGTTTCGCGTAAAGATGAGCCACAGCACAATTTTCTCTGGTTACTCCATATATGATAATTATCTTTTATGGTCAAAATGTAATTAAAGAAGAGTATAAGTAACAATTCATAGCTTTTTTTCAAAAATCAAATTATAAGCATTTGAATCAAGTAAATGTTTGTAAAAGTTCAACAGTATTCATTTGTTATAAATTTATTTTCTCTTGTTATTTATTGCCGCGAGAGATCGAATATCCAAACCACACGACGCACGCTGTTCAACAAGTTGGTGCTCAGGATCCAACATGTATGTGTCGTGAAAAATCTTTTGAGAAATTGTTAAGAAATGGCGGGATATACTACAAGAGAGTATCTCGACATAATTATCGCATACGAAGCAGTTGGAGAAAACGCTCATGCTGCGGCTCGTCTTTACGCGAAGCGATTCCCTGAGCGTGAGCGATATTCCGACCATAAGATAATTTTGGGATGTATCCGACGCGCTCAAGAGACAGGAAATCTTCTATTGGATCGGCGAAATGCTGATGTAGACGAAGAGGAGAGAATCCTGAGAGTGTTCGAAGAAAACTCCCAGAACAACATGCGTCGTGTGGCTTGGCTGCTCGGTCTCTCGCGATACGTGATGCACCGTCTACGGCAGGACGAATTGTACTCGTATCATTATCAACGAGTGCAACAACTTTTGGCGAGAGATCTAGAAGAGCGTATACATTTTTGTGAAAGTATTTCTAGTATTTTTATTTTAATCTTTCCGCAGTATTAAAAAAAAGCAAATATTAATCAAATATAAATGTTGGAAACACACATAGGATTTCTTACTCAGTGTCGGAGAAATGATTTTTTCCCCAATCACATTTTATGATCAGACGAAGCCACCTTTACACCGAACGGTGTGTTTAATAGTCGGAATTTTTTAATATGGACGGAAGAAAACTCGCACGCCATTCAGCAGCGTATGTTTCAATATCGCTGGACAATAAACGTATGGGCGAGAATAACAGCAAATCGAATCGTAAGTAATAAATTTACTTAAATTAAAGAATTTTCTTTGGCAGCTTTAACTAACTTTCCCTCGACGATTTTCAAATCGGTCCTTACTTCCTACCGCCACGCTTAAATAGAAAAATATAAATTTTCTCCAAAATGAATTACCAGTTCTGCTCGAAGATATTCCTCTCCATCTAAGAACAGAACTCACTTAACAAGACGGGGCTCCTGCGCATTTTTCGTGTGAAGTACTCGAATTTTTAAATCCGCATTATCCAAATAGATAGATGGGTCGAGATAGCCTAATCATTTGACCGGCGCGATCGCCAGATCCCAATGTGCTCGACTTTTGTATGGGATTATATCAAAAATTTAGTCGAGTACAGGCGTGATGCTACGGAAGTTGAAATACAAGAAGCGAATCTTGCAGCTTTTAACATCATCATCCTGGAAATGTATCGCGTATCGCGCATCGTATCACGCGATATTTATCGACGATAGCTCTTCAATGATTATTTTCCAAACTATTGTGACTCCAAAACGATAACTAAATGAAATTGTTTTAAAAGAATCTCTTACTAAATATCTGAAATATTGATATTTATAAGAGTTTATGTACTTATTAAGCTTTACACAGAAATTACATCTTTGTGAAAAATTTTTTTTTCAAATTTTGATGCCAATGTGTTCAGAAATGTTCTAAAAGTCGAATAAACATATTTTTATAAAATGTTCATATGTGTGTATGTATGAATATGTATATGTGCATAAAAATAAAGTGGTTGCTCTAATTTTCGAAAATTTTGAGATAACAGGCTAAATTTTTTTATATGAATAGAGTATCATCAAAGGTTGATTGATATTGTACTAGGATTGGTGAAGAGGTTTATTTTTTATAAAATTTTGAATTTTTCTGAAACGGTGTTCTAACTTTCGCAAATTTTTAGATATCGGTCTAAATATTTTAATATGAAATAGAGTATCATTAAAGGATGATTGGTATTGAATTTGATTAGAATTGCTGGAATGGTTTATTTTTTATAAAATTTTAAATTTTTTGATAAATGTTTGTGCACTAACTTCTGCAAATTTTTGAAATATTAGACTAAATTGTTTTACATGAATAGGAGCGAATCATTCCATGCAGACGTGTTTGTAATTACGATTAATGATATTATAAAAGGAAGGAAATAAAAGTATGAAGAAGCAATGTGCAAGTTTCTAATTTGCACAATTTTTTACTTGTTTTATTTGTATTTATTATTGTATATATATTATTCAAAAAAATTTTTTTAATCAATATTTGTAAGGTGAAATAATATAAGAGATAATTATCGAAAATTTCTGGAAACAAGTAAAAAATTGTGCTTGCAAAATTAGAAGTTTGCACATTGCTTTTTAATAATTTTATTTCCTTTTATAATATCAATAATCTTTTTTCAAAAAAATTCAAAATTTTATAAAAAGTGATCTCTTCCACCAATTCTCATCAAATTCAATACTAATCATTCTTTAATGATATTCTATTCATGTAAAAATATTTAGCCCGATATCTCAAAATTTATGGAAGTTAAAGCATGCACAGACATTTATTAAAAAATTCAAAATTTCATAAAAAATAAATCTTTTCACCAATTTACATCAAATTCAATCTATCCTATTAACTAATGATAAATCCTGATGATAGATCCTCAATAAATCCTACTAATTAATGATTTTTTAATGATATTCTATTTATAAAAAAAAATTTAGATATCACTAATATCTCAAAATTTGCAAAAATTAGAACACCTTTTTATTGAAAAATTCTAAATTTTATAAACAATAAACTTCTTTACCGATCCTAGTCAAGTACAATACTAACCAATCTTTAATGATACTTTATTCATATAAAAAAATTTAGTCCGTTACCTCAAAATTTACGGAAGTTAGAGCAATCACGTTCTTTTTGTGCACATACACATATACGGACTTTTTTAAAAATATGTTTTTTCGACGTTTTAAATCATTCTGAATAGTTTGGCATCAAAGTTTGACAAAAAAAATTTTTCACAAAAACAAAGCTCTATAAAAGCAAAAAGAATAACAACAAGTGGCCAATCTGCTATAAAATTAAATAAATAAAAAACGAAGACAAATTAAGCTTCTTGAATAATTTCTTAAAAGAACGCGATACTGTTTCTAATGTAACAAGCAAATGTGGAAACACAAGAGATTCCATTTGACAATGCAAATGATAGTAATCATGGCTAAAACATTTTGTAATGAAGATAACGAAATTACATAGGAAACATTTGATCATACAAAATGTAATTCCATGTCTTTAATTAGGCAACAAAGCAAGCAAAAAAGATCAAAAATTCAGAGAGTGTTGCATTTATTTTAATAAATATATAATAAAGAAAAATAAAAAAGACATTTTACAAACTGTTACACTCTGTTGACGCTTTTTTTAATGAACTTGCTCCCATTCTTAAAAATTTCAATCCATATTCCCTTAATGAAGCAAAAAGCAAAATTTTTTTAATTGTCCAGGATATTGAACTAAATGAAATAATCCAACAAAAACAATAGCAAGCAAATAATAATAGATATTATTAGAGCACTCTTGATTATTATTCTGCAACACCATCATCTCCTAACATCATCTCCCATCTCCAATCTCCCATCCATCATCTCCCATATTATCACCGCCATCTTCATCATCGATGCATACATCATTACATTTCCCAATACCTGTATTATGTTCATATCAACATTTTCTCAACATTTTACTTTCCCTACTTCAACTTCAAATTTGTTACAACAATCTCAACCAAATATGCAATATAATTCTTCAGAAGCATCAAAATAGTAATATATATATATATATATTAATATTTCCTTAAATATTGAGAAAATCACAAAATGGTACAGGACTTTTCTATTCAGAATATATACACCCTGTATATATATATATATATATATATATATATATATATACAGGGTGTCCGATAATTCTCGGACCCTTTAAGGGAAGGTAGAGGGTGTTATTCTGAATAGAAAAGTCCTGTACCATTTTGTGATTTTCTCAATATTTAAGAAAATATTCATTTTAAAAGATCAGTCAACAAGGTGCCGCGAAAAGCTCGCGGCGTGAAGATGCCTCCCACTATCAATTAATACTCAGTCCGCGGCGAAGTAATGGGAGGAGCGGTTTGCGAGCGGGCTTCGCTATGGCAACCGAAAGAATTACACACATAATGCGCGCTCCATTTTATGTATGTGATCTTTTCAGTTGTCAGTATGTACGAGCGGCGTAGAGAAATTTTAAAAATAAATAATAAATATTAAATAAAAATAATGAATATGACATAGAGAGAATTTTCTCTTAGAATTTACCGTGAAAAATATGATAATCATGAGACAATATAATATAAAAGATGAGATAAAAGAATTTTTCTGATTGGTATTTATCTCAATAAAAATAATATTATTTATTACAATAAAATATAAAATTTGTTTGATTAATATGTTGCAGTTTAGTACAAGTAATCAAACAAATGTTATATTTTATTTTAATAGATATTATTATTTTTATAGAGATAAATACCAAACAGAAAAATTCTCATAAAACTTTTTTCATATCATATTGTTTCATGATTATCATGATTTTTCAGAGTAAATTCTAAGAGAAAATTTTCTCAGCGTAGAAGCAGAAATAATCTTAAAATAATAAAACCGAAAGAATCATGATATACAAATTTCAATTCGATTATAAGGGGCTCTTAATAAGAGTGCAAGAGTTTAAAAGCCTTATTTAAATTTGTATATCAGGATTCTTTCGATTTTATTGTTATGAAATAATTAATTTTTATTCCAAGCACTCAATATTTATTTCCAATTTTTATATCGTTCTCTGAATCTAAGAGTAAGTTGCTGAATCTTGTGCATCAATTATACTCTCTCTCTCTCTCTCTCTCTTTTTTTCTCTCTCTCATACACACACACACAACAGAAAATGTGCTATCGTTTCTGCACCCGCCTTGCGGTAGATAGCATGGCACATTTTTTTTAAAGTGGTATTCCCAATAGGTCTAATCCACTCTCATATTTTAATGCAAAAATTGTTCGTAGTGCCTTCCTCGTTCTTGTAGACAGAGTTCGGCCCTTCGAATAATATTGCGCGTCGCGCGATACGCCATTTTCGGCGTATCGCGCGACACGCAATATTATATATTGATAGTATTGAAAGCTGCGAGAATTGCTTCTCGCATTTCCGCTTCTGTACCATCACGCCTTTGTTCTATTAAATTTTTTATGTGTCCCCACACAAAATAGTCCAAAACATTAAAGTCCGGTGATCGCGCCGGTCAAATGATTGTGCCACCTCGACCCATCCATCTATCCGGATAATGCGCGTTTAAAAAGTTGCGAGTTTGTCGCGAAAAATGTGCAGGCGCCCCGTCATGTTGCAAAATCAATTGTTGTCTTCCGCGGAGGGGAATATCTTCCAACAATTCTGGTAACTGATGTTCCAAAAAATTTGTGTAAACTTCACCAGTTAAGTGGGGCGGTAGGAAATAAGGACCGATCTGAAAATTGCCGAAATAAGAGATTATCAAAACTGCAAAAGAAAATTATTTACAATTTGTAAATTTATTACTTACAATTCTATTCGCAGTTATTTCTGTCCATACATTTATCGGTATTGGAAAGCGTGTTGCCGAATAGCGCGCGGATTTTCTTCGGCCCATAATAAATAATTATGGCTTTTATTAAAAACACCGTTGGGCGTAAACGTTGCTTCGTCCATAATATGTGGTCGAGAAAAGAATCGTCTCGCCGACATTGTGCAAGAAATCCTGTGCATGTTTCGCCAATTATTAATATTTGTTAAAAATAACACAAAAATACATTAAATAAATGAATAAAAATACATGCGCAAAAATTAATGCGTGGTTCCTGGTCTCTCGGCAAAAGTTGCTGAACACGTTGGAAATGATATGGATGCAATCCATTTTGGCGCAAAGTACGATGCACCAAGTGTCACGAGAGATCAAGTGTCTCAGCTGAACGGCGCATACTATTTTGCGGATTTTCCTCTATCGCTGCAAGAATTCTTTCTTCATCGTCCACATCATTTTACACGGGTGCACCAGCAGTATGGCGATTTGGAATTAGAACTCCTTATTCTCTCGCCCGTTGAACGCATCTTAATATTACATTGGGATTAGGATGTCGTTCACACTCAGGAAATTGCTCCGCGTAAAAATCAGCCGCAGCACGTGCATTTTTCCTGGCTATTCCGTACATAATAATCATATTCGTATATTCGGATGCCGTATAACTCATTTTGAAAAAAAATTTCTTATAAAACGTATACATAGGAGACTAAGCAACTACTAAAGTAAAGAAATAAAATAATTAAAAAATTGAACGTTAATTTTTGCTTTTTATTTGTTCCGATGTTTGTGCGGTTTTGCTTTACATAAAGCGATTCCGCATATGTAACAGAAAAGACATCTCAGCGATGTTATACATCTCAGCATAATTTTATACGCTTGCATTCGATCACATGCCGATATACTTTGATGCTACAAAACATCTAATCGGCGAATACTAATACAAATTCTTAAACTTTTCTTTTTAATTTCTTTTTCAGATTTATTTTTTAATACACTTGATATAATAAAAATTAATTATACATTGCTGTTATTTCTCAATTTTCTGATCAATTATGTAGAAATAAAGTATATTGCAGTGGATTATACGGAAATAATGATCGCGTACGGAATAGCCAAAAAAAAGCTTGCCGCTGTTCGTTTGTACACGGAGCAATACTCCGAGCGTGAAAGCTATCCTATAATCACAGATTAATTTTGAAATGCATACAACGCGCAAAAAAGTCAAGAGTATTGATATCAAATTGTGAAATTGCTGGTGCATCAATGCAGAATGATGTAAACGATGAAAAAAAAATTCTTGTAACGAAAAGAAGAAAATCCGCAAAATAGTATGCACCGTTCAGCTGAGACACTTGGTCTCTCGCGACACTTGATGCATCGTACTTTGCGCCAAAATGGATTGTATCCATATCATTTCCAACGTGTCCAGCAACTTTTGCCGAGAGACCAGGAACCAAGCATTAATTTTTGCGCAGGTATTTTTATTTATTTATTTAATGTATTTTTGTGTTATTTTTAACAAACAATAATTGGCGAAACATGCACAGGATTTCTTGCACAATGTCGACGATTCTTTTCCCGCCCTCATATTATGGACCGACGAAGCAACGTTTACGCCCAACGGTGTTTTTAATAAAAGCCATAATTATTTATTATGGGCCGAAGAAAATCCGCGCGCTATTCGGCAACACGCTTTCCAATATCGTTGAGCGATAAATGTATGGACAGAAATAACTGCGAATAGAATTGTAAGTAATAAATTTACAAATTGTAAATAATTTAAATAATTTTCTTTTGCAGTTTTGATAATCTCTTATTTCGGCAATTTTCAGATCGGTCCTTATTTCCTACCGCCCTACTTAACTGGTGAAGTTTACACAAATTTTTTGGAACATCAGTTACCAGAATTGTTGGAAGATATTCCCCTCCGCGGAAGACAATTGATTTTGCAACATGACGGGGCGCCTGCACATTTTTCGCGACAAGCTCGCAACTTTTTAAACGCACATTATCCGGATAGGTGGATGGGTCGAGGTGGCACAATCATCTGATCAGCGCGATCACCGGACCTTAATGTTTTGAATTATTTTGTGTGGGGGCACATAAAAAATTTAGTAGAACAGAGGCGTAATGGTACAGAAGCGGAAATGCGAGAAGCAATTCTCGCAGCTTTCAATACTATCACGCCGAAAATGGCGTATCGCGCGACGCGCAATATTATTCGAAAGGCCGAATTCTGTCTACAAGAACGAGGAAGGCACTTCGAACAATTTTTGCATTAAAATATGAGAGTGGATTAAGATCTATTGGGGATACCACTTTAAAAAAAATGCGCCATACTATCTATCGCAAGGTGGTGCGAAAACGATAGCACATTTTCTGTTGTGTGTGTGTGTGTGTGTGTGTGTGTGTATGAGAGAGAGAAAAAAAGAGAGAGAGAGAGAGAGAGAGTATAATTGATGCACAAGATTCAGCAACTTACTCTTAGATTCAGAGAACGATATAAAAAATTGGAAATAAATATTGAGTGCTTGGAATAAAAATTAATTATTTCATAACAATAAAATCGAAAGAATCCTGATATACAAATTTAAATAAGGCTTTTAAACTCTTGCACTCTTATTAAGAGCCCCTTATAATCGAATTGAAATTTGTATATCACGATTCTTTCGGTTTTATTATTTTAAGATTATTTCTGCTTCTACGCTGAGAGAATTTTCTCTTAGAATTTACTCTGAAAAATCATGATAATCATGAAACAATATGATATGAAAAATGTTTTATGAAAATTTTTCTGTTTGGTATTTATCTCTATAAAAATAATAATATCTATTAAAATAAAATATAAAATATGTTTGATTACTTGTACTAAACTGCATAGTAATATATTAATCAAACATATTTTATATTCTATTGTAATAGATAATATTATTTTTATTGAGATAAATACTAAGCAGAAAAATTCTTTTATCTCATCTTTTATATCATATTGTCTCATGATTATCATATTTTTCACGGTAAATTCTAAGAGAAAATTTTCTCTATATCATATTCATTATTTTATAATTTTTATTTAATATTTATTATTTATTTTTAAAATTTCTCTACGTCGCTCGTACATACTGACATCTGAAAAAATCACATACATAAAATGGAGCGCGCATTATGTATGTAATTCTTTCGGTTGCCATAGCGAAGCTCGCAAATCGCTCCTCCCATTGCTTCGCCGCGGACCGAGTATCAATTGACAGTGGGAGGCATTTTCGCGCCGCGAGCTTTTCGCAGCACTTCGTTGGCTGATCTTTTAAAATTAATATTTTCTTAAATATTGAAAAAATCACAAAATGGTACAGGACTTTTCTATTCAGAATAACACCCTCTACTTTCCCTTAAAGGGTGATCCACGAATTATCGGACACCCTGTATATATATATATATATATATATATATATATATATATATATATATATACACGAGATTTCAGAGCTGAGTAAACTTATGAGGCTGAGACCGAGTTAAGATCCGTTGAAAATTCTCTTTAGGAAAGAGTGGGCCATATAGCATGGCACGATATTTTAGATAAAAGAACGGAAGAGGTAATCATTCCTATATTATCAACATGGATGGACTGCCTTCATGGGAGTGTGTCATTTGACATATGATGTCACGCCATTTCTGTTTTGGCCAATATCTATTTAGAATTGCCGAGACGGATAGTATGATATGTTCTCATTACGAGGGTGGAGAATCAGACTCTGCAGAACATATTCTCCAAAGTTATGCTACATGGATTGCGGAAAGGGAGAAACTCGAGAGGCAACACGGAGAGCATCCATCTTGATAGCGAGTCGTTAAAGAATCCAAGAAAATCTGTCGCAATTTTCCGGTTCACTGATAAGAAGAAAAAATGTGAAGAAAGAAAGAAAAGGAGAGATGCCAACAGTCTGCATCAAACGAGACATCGTTCTTGAATCCGCTCCGTCTACCGTGCTTGAATTGAAAACTGGCTGCAACGTCCGTGAACTGGCGGCATTAGCGCGCGAATATGAATGAGGAAAAGACTTGAACTCTTCATAGGAAGACCTTGCGCGCGGAACGAATACAGCCAGATTGATCATGCTAATCGAATAATTAATCTCCATAGTGAACGATTTTAATGTGGACGAGCTGGATAATAAAGCATATGCATTGTCAGGAAGACTATTCAGTTGTCATACTGTGATACAAGTTTTTTCCACGCTAGTATTTTTCAGAGGATATCTCAATGCTCGTGACGACGCCTGCCATTTGTCCAATGAGACTGGCTTTCAAGTACTGAAGTTTCTGAGTTGGAGTAAGCCTCTCCACGTCATGGACCAACAACTTGAATAAGTCTTGAAACCTTTCTACACTCGCTATCGAATGTTGGTAGATTGATCTTAGGAAGCTGTAACTGTTTTAGCTGAACTTGCATCAATCTTTTGCTCCTTCAAATCCAAAATCTTTGTGGCTGACAGCAAAAATGAAATGCAGGATGTAGTTGATTATGTAGTTGGCTTCTGTCACGGTGTAGATATCCTGTTTCATGTACTCTAAAGTCTCCACTTATTCATACTACAGGATGACATCGTTTGTATTCAAAAACCACATCCAATATGATACTTGAAGCGGGTAGTGAAACATGCATGCATCATTTTTTCTTTTTTCATCCTATTGAGGTTCTTCAAAAATCGTTTGATGTATCTGGCAGTAATTAGTTATTTCCTAATTGATAATATCGATCGCAAAGTACTAGGCGATGAAGTCGGTTGTGGAACAAAGCGCGGAATCGGTGGTTAGGCATAGCTGAGTGAAGCTCGCGCGTAGGTGTCATGTACGATGGATGAAGCAAGCGCGGAGCGCGGTTGACACAATCCATTGTCCGTTCGCCTTCAGCCATCCCTCTAGCGATGACCATTTGCGTGAATTAGTGAGATTAAGCAATAAATCGTTACTTACTGTTTGTAAAGTCCGATTTGTATTCAAGAATCCGTCTCGCAAGGATCCGGCAAGGATCAAAAATGTTGTTCAAAAAAGAAAAGAAGGGAAAAGCCACTAGGGGCCCAGACGCTACAATTATAGCGTAGTAAATAATATTTATATAGTTAAACGATGTTAATACATATATAATAATATAAAATTAATCATATCTTTCGGTCTATTTCGAATCCTTATCAATGATATATAGATAATAAAAAGACCGCGTAAATAAATAAATAACTTTAAAGCGAAGTACATAGTGAGGAATACAACGTAATCAATTACACACATATTTTGTTACAATGTACCTGACAATGCTGTTACGTCCAAAGGAAGGATAAGTCAATGGAAAGATGCAACAATTGTCTTTTATTATCCCGAAAATATATGCCTTGGCATTCGGAATTGATTCGAACGAAATTGCAGAAAATAGGTAAATCGGGTTGCTATTACAGTTATTCGTTCGATGTTCGTTCGTTAATCTCTTTTTAGTAAGAGAATTTAATCTTCTTTACGCGGGATGGGATGAAGTGCGATCTTTAACCCATTGACTGCCAGACATATTTAGAGCGTTTTGCCCTGGGTGCCAAGGTTTTATTTTGAAGAATACATGAAATTTTACAAAAATATATATATATAAGTTACTGATACAATATTGTAATAGCATTTACAGTAATTTTATTGAAAAAACCACTACGAGATAACTCGTAGTTGGCGTCACTGAATAAAATTCCTGTGCTGGTTGCCACTTACGAGTTATCTCGTAGTGGTTTTTTAATAAAAATTACTGTAAATGCTATTACAATATTGTATCAGTAACTTATACACTCAATAAATTTAATGGGCTATAGTTTATAAACTTAATATATCATCGCAGGTCTTCTCCAGAGATTGAGATTGAGCTTTTAGGCAATCAGATTTGTCTCGGACATTTTTATAGAATTTTGCACCCATAGACTATGAATCACTATTACAAACTAGTTTATGTATCATCCTCTCCGTATCCTCGTCCCCAATATCCTCCTGCTCAAGTCCTCGCCTACGCTCCATCGAGATACTCTCCGAGGTCTTCTTCGCCACGACCGACTAGATATATGCTTCCAGGCTTGGTTGGATACCAAGCTCTTGAATATGCTTCTTGTGGTATTTCGTAACCACCCCGTCCCATGTCATTACATAGGGAACTACCCTTGCCTTCGTTTTATGTATTAATGCAAGCTCATTTAAGTAAAATTATATATATATATTTTTTTAAAATTTCAATTATCTTATATATACACATACATATATGTTACATATCTTATCCAAGTATATTCTAATCCGCTACGTGACGACAGTCCTTAGCGCGCGTTTATTCGGTATAAGATAATACAAAACGATCATAGTCACATGACGGTAATCATGTGATCTCCGATTACCAATAGTAGTGGATTTTGAGTGGGTAATGGGAGCTCGGACGATGCACCGCCTGGCGTTGTTCCTCCTTTGCTTGGCGAAGCAGTTTCAAATATCCGCAAGAAGATTTATGAAAGTAATAGGCCGTATCTATTCATATTATCAAATAAAAGTGTTGAAAAATAAGTGGAGATATTTGGAAAGTAATATTTATTAAAAAATTAAGTGTGGCTCATTGACGTAAGTACATCATACATAGCTATATAAATTCAAATTCGTAAAGAAAAATCGCGAATATAAATAGGTTATTTCCTCACCCCAGAATAATGGATCGTGAAGAAGAATCAATATTTTTGAAGAAGAAGTTTCTGCCGACGAGGAAGTGTTCTCCGAGGACAATAGCGACATTTTTCGGTAGGAAATGATGACTGTGAAACCGAGTCCACTTCTGAAAGTGAAGATGAAATAAGACCTTTCCCAGCAAAACGACCTCGAAGGATTCTATCAACTTCATCGAGTGATAGTTTTGCCGGTAAAGCATCACAAAGGGCCGCATATCAAAATGATGCAGACATATGGACAACAGATAAGAGAGATCCTCCACAGTTCGAATTCAGAGGAAATCCAGGGTTGAAAATTCCAAACGATGTAAAATCACCAGGAGATTTCTTTGATCTGTTTTTGACAGAATCTGTTTTGAATAAAATTGTTCAAGAAACGAATCGCTATGCTGACCAACAAAGAGCAAAGTTTCCAGTATTACGATTCTCCAGGCTGCGAGATTGGAAGGATACTAGCGCTGAAGAATTACGTGTATTCTTTGCATTACTTATGCACACCGGTACAATTAGTTTACCCTCCGTAACACATTATTGGAAAACAAATAAACTTTATAATTTCGACTTTTGGAAGAAAAGAATGTCTAGAAATCGTTTTCAATTAATTTTGAGATTTCTGCATTTTAATAATAATGAGGAACAAGATAATGATCGATTATTCAAGATCAATCCAATATCCCAACACTTCAACGAAACTATGGACCGCATCTATAAACCGGAGAGAAAATTGTGTATTGACGAAGCGATAGTTCTTTGGCGAGGAAGGTTGATTTTTCGGCAATACATGAAAAATAAACGGCATAGATATGGCATCAAGCTGTATGAACTTTGTGAACCTAACGGAATAGTCTTGAGGGTGAAAACTTATGCTGGCAGAAATGATGATCTAAGTGGACGAAATCATGCTTCAAATGTCGTTTTGGCTCTGATGGATGGTTTCCTGAATAGTGGTTATGAACTTTATATGGATAATTACTATAATTCAGTTGGGCTCACGAAAACTCTCACGAGTAAATCAACATATGTATGCGGTACGTTAAGATTCGACCGAAAGGGAAATCCAAAAAATTAGTCAAAAAGAAACTGAATCAAGGAGACTCTGAGTGGCTCAGATCAGGATCCATTATGGTCAACAAATGGAAAGATAAGCGGGATGTGCTGACTATATCCAACATGCATAAAGGTGAAATGGTTCAAGTGCAGAACAAAAATGGAAAAATTTCGACTAAACCGGATACAGTCAGAGATTATACTTTGGGAATGGCAGGTATTGATCGCTCTGACCAACGTATGTCTTATTACACATTCCTTAGGAAAACCATCCGTTGGTACAAGAAAATTGCACTACATTACTTGGAAATATTCCTGCACAATGCGCACATGTTTTACAACCAAAGAAATGGAAGGAATAAAAGGATGACGATAATTCAATTTAGGGAATCAATTATTATGCATTTACTTGGTGACGACAGCAATGCAAGAGAAAGCAGGGACTGTAATGCAAATACAACTGATTTTCATTATTTAGAACATCTTCCGCCCACAGAAAAAAAAGAATGCCTACAAAGCCATGTCGAATGTGCACAAAGGAAAAAAACGAAAGAAGACTAGGTATTTTTGTCCACAGTGCCCCGAGAAGCCAGCACTTTGCGTTGATCCTTGTTTTAGAGTTTACCATATTCAGCAACAATAATAAAATATTTTTTAATTTTAGTAATACATTCATATTATGAATATAATTATCTAATCGTCTAAGTTATAATTTTTCTAATAAAAACTGATAATTAATGTTTTTTACACTATATAAATTTTTCATTCATACATTTATATGTATAAAATTTTATGTAAAAATCTAATCGTATAAGTTCTTATTTATAACAAAAATTGAAAATTAATATGTTTTTTACTCTGTATAAATTTTTCATTCACCTTTTTAAAATATTTTTAACTGAAATGGCCATTTGTAATAAATCTAAAATTGCAGCACGCATTACGAGATATCTCGTAGCTGGCAGTTTTGATACAGACGCTTAATACGAGATATCTCGTAGCTGGCAGTCAATGGGTTAAACTAAGAATAAATAGAGGTTGATAAAGAGTTATTTAAATTAATATAAAATATATTTTATTCATACTAATATAAATGAGTTTATAAATATACAAATAAAACAAATTTATAAATATACGATTAAAACAAGTAAAATACGTTGAGAGTTGAAAAATAGATATGTGTGAGTTTGTGTGCGTTTATTTATTCGCGGATGTTATAATAAATTTGGAGAGCATCAGTTACAGTGATGAGGAAAAGATTTTATCGTTAATGTTATAATTCTCTGACTGGTCATTACAATATAATTTAATATATATAATTTAAATAATAAATAAGAATAAAAAGAATAAATAAAATAAATAAATAAGAAAAGATAAACACGTGAGTGAGAGTGTAGAGAAAATTAAAGGATTATTAAGTAAGAGAATGGATTTTTAAATTATGATATTAATATTGGTAGGAAGAATCGGCTTCAAGATCCAGAAGTTTATTACAGAAGTTCTGGATCTTCTTTTCAAAATCATCTGTCTTTGAGAACTAAAGAGAAGAAGATGTATCGCCGGATGATTGTAGATAAAGAAGAGAATGATCGGAGGAAAAAGGGAGTTCGGGAGAAAGCTCGGGAAAATATTCGGGGGAGTAAAAGGGAGGAGGATAAAGGGGTAAACTAGGAATAATAAAGTTGAGAATATATGTGTGTGTATATTATTTATGAGTTAAGATTATTGTTATTATTAATGGTTTGATAAAAATCTAAATTAGTTTGCGCTCGAATCTTTCGAATCTTGCAACGCATTTGATATGGGATGATGGATTGTAAATTGTAAACTTTCCTCGATCTGGTTTTTATTCTTTTGATATTGGGAAAGGTGGTTTGATGACGAAAACAGTACGCTGGTTGGCAGATTTTGGTTGCGTCTAGCTTGAGGGATGCTGCCGATTGAAGACACTAACTCAGGTAATTAACTCGCAAACTAAACACAAGTGACTTAGAATCAAACGCAAAGTAAGACTTGTAGAATAATAATAATTGTGCTTGAGACTTATGAGTTCCCTTTTTATAGCTCTTTTTCGAGGGTGTATTCTACTTTTTAGAAGTGAAAATCTTCCAAAATTTTAACAAATTAGAATCATGCAGCATTGGGGATCCTAATGAATTAAAATTGTGCCAGTGTGCTTATTAAGCGGCTTGTTTCTTCTACTTTTTGTATTTTATCCGTAGTGATCGTTAATTGGTAAGCCCGATATTGATTCCAAGGTTCCTTGTACATGAATAACAAAGATCCTATTTTCTTATGATTATTTTATTGCTGTTGACGCAGCTGTGTTTGTTGGATATTTCGTTAGAAGAATTTTATTATCTTGTCGGTGCCTTTTTATTTTTTTCGCCGGAAAATTTTACTGTAAAGGATATCTACTGATTTTTTGTTATCTCGAAGAAATCGACATCGTTTCATCACCGAACTTCCTGTGTCTTTCTCATCATTATTAGATATATTTATGGTCTGATTGAATGATTTGTGTTTATCACCAATTGACGAGCATTGTTGCAACTTCGCAGAAGGAAGAAATCGTGAAGTCAGCAGGATATAACAATGCCATGGTTCGCAAATAATTCGGCAATGTAATTACAGTCGTATACAGACTTACGTACAAAGCCCGATTCTTCTTATTGTAATGAATCTTCGTGAACGTTTGTCAATGTAAATATTAGTTCTTCATGCAAATTATCAGCTGATATACCGCAAAGCAAAACTGAGCGAAAGGTATCCAGTGCAAGCATACAATGTTTGAGAAATCAAGAATGTAGAAGAAATAAAAATCAATGAAAGGATCAAAGGGTTTGCAAAATTTAGAGAAATATAACAAAATGTCCAGGTTAAAAAAACGTAAGAAAAGAAAGAAAAAGCGGGTTATTGATATTCCAAAGACGATGTTGCCCATGGAATAAAATCAAATCCGTTGTTGAATTTTAAAATTGGTATAAGTGAAGGTCGAAAATAAATTATAAACTTCTTTATAAGATGACTCGATGATATCAAATAAGCAAAAAATATGAGGATAGAGAATATGACCGGGTAAACATAAGAAATAATAATACGTCAACACATAGAATAAGAAACAAAAAAAGGGAAAAGCGGAAGGACAACAACATGGAACAACAAAAGATAAATTAGGAACATTTATGAATAATAAATAAGAAGGAGTGGTCTAAAAACATAGTGTCATCTTATAAGTTAATTTTTTGCTGTTTGATATACAATAGCATTTCAGATATATGATAGAAGCACTCTAATCTTCGAATTTATTAAGCACATAGAAAAAAATTAAAACTTTACTCGGAAGTGATGGATAGTGTCAGAAATAGCAGACAATGAATAAATTTATTTTCTTTTTTTCCATCCTCTCAATAGTAGATCGTCATATCATTAAAATTACAAAAACTATTAATATGTTTGTCAGAGACCAATCGGATTTCATTATCACTCATGCTGTTAAAAGTAATGTAACAGTTAATTTAGGATGGTGTACATTAAAAAAAAATGGAAACACTTTTAAATAACAGAAATACTTATTCGATTGTTACCAAAATTCTATTAAAAAAAACAAAAGATCTTTGATTGTTTATTATTGAGATGGAGGAACACGATTATATATCTGCGACGAAATCAAAGATATTGTACCTGAGCAATGGAATGCTATCAAGATCGTACACTATCCGCGAACGATTCTATCTCCCCAAGATTCATAAAAATAATCACCCTCTCTGGATCATCATTTCCTCAATTAACGGTCTTCTTTATGCCTTCGCATCTTTTTTGTATCATCATTTTTAAAAGCATCCCGAAATTTCACAGTCACATAACAAACAGTTATGAGGTTGATGAAGAAATTGAATTCCAGAACGATTAACGAACATCAACAACTGATTTCAGATATGATTTCTTATTCGTTCTTATTCATTCTTATATATATCTATAATATATCTATAGATACGATCTTTTTATTCATGAATGTTCCAACAAAATTGGCAGTCAAAAACATTGAGAAACGGTGGCACTATATATATTGAAAAGAATATTTTCATTCCTTACAGTGAATTTCTTGTGGGCGTCCATCTGGTCCTCAATTTTACTTTTTTTCAAATTCAACAAAAAAATTTTTAAACAATCTTTTGACACTCTTATGAGTTCTTTTTTGTTTTCTATTTTGGCAGATATTGTTCTTGATGATTTGAAAGGTATGACTATCGCAAGACTTCCTATAGTCTGCCGATCTATTTTCGATGAACGATGTTATTCTTGCAGCTCTTCTTTCCTCTTTTTCCATCATTCTTACAATCTTTAATTTCCTCCATAAGAAATCATATTTTATTACAGAGATAAGCAATAGCAATAAACAATAGTATCAACTTCCTTGGTATTTCCATCATTTTAAAGAAAGGAGTCTTTATAATAGACTGGTACAGAAAGCCGATATTCTCAGGGAAATCCTTGAATTATTTCGCAGCATCCAATATATAAGAAACATCATTGAGTGAGTTTGGTGGATCCGTCTATCACGTCATCAATTCCATCAGAAAAACCTGAATCTAACCGTCAACATTTCTTTATTTAACGATTATCTCTTTGATTTTATTTTTAAGATCATTCGTAACAGAATCAAATATTTTATTTATAAAAATGTGAGTCCTCCCCTTCTCTCTATCCTCTGCCTCCTCCTCTTTCCCTTTTTACAATCCCGTACGTAAGAGGTATCACTGAGAGATTATTGCCAATAATTAAAAACATTAATAAGTCCATGGCATATATGTGTGCCAATAATTTAAACAAAATTATTAGAATACACAAAGATTCTCTTCCAATTTTAAATCATAATAATGTAGTATATATTGCCTTATGTAGGATAAACAAGCAGGCAACTAATTATGAGAATTAAAGAACATCGCCTCAACATAATAAACAGAGATGTTTCTTTCCAATCAGTAATCACTGAACATTGCCTTGTAGGGCATGAATTTGATTGGAACACAGTTTATACATGAGGAACCTTCGTATATCAAGAAACACATATCTAAAATGCTATATATATCCAAAAGCAAAAAAATAGCATCAACCTATAAAATGACACTAAGCTTTTAGACTTTCTCTCTCTTATCCTACTTTCTTATTATTAATAAATGTTCGGAATTTATTTTTTGTTGCTCACTCCACGTTGTTCTCCTTCTGCTATTTTTTCCTTTTTTTTCTTTGTTTCTTATTCCATGTATTGCTATTACTATTTCTTGTGTTTTTACGCGGTACTCTTTTTTCATATTGTTTTTATTCATTTGATAACAACCTACAGACAAATTTATAATTTATTTGCGATTTTCACTTGTACCAATCTTAATTTTAAAATTCAACTGCGGATTTGATTTTATTCTATTGTACATAGTCTAGTCAAATTAGCAAAAATAAAAAAAAATAACCGGTAAAAAGCTGTAAATTGGTAGAGACCTTTATCTTGGTATACTATTGAACATACTGAAAGTCCGGACCTCTATCTGCTCGATCCGCCATCTTGGAAAAAAGGTACTCCAATTTAGTTTCTTCCTCATTTCTCGATAATCGTTGATCCTATCATATTGAAGATTATTATAAAAAATGAAGCTTATTAAATTCTCTATAAAAAAGATGCAATACATTTTATCTTTAATAGTTTCTCTGTAATACACCGGTGAATACATAAATAATTTCTGCGCTGTACTTCTTAAATCTATGATTCTTTACGCGTTCAAAATATCAACCCTGTAGATAGAGGATTTTCCGTTCAAAATATCAACCCTGTAGATAGAGTATGTTCAACAATATGCCAAGATAAAGGTCTCTATCAATTTATAGCTTTTTAACGGTTATTTTTTCTATTTGCTATATTTTGGTCTAATTTGACTGGACTAACATGAGCAATTTCGTTTCTGGAATATAAATGATTCACTTTCTTTTCTTTTTTTTATGTTTTTTCCTTTAAGCCTTGATATCTCATTAGTGCATTTCTCTAAATTTTACAGGTTGACTCTTTTATTGCTTTTATTGCTTTCTGCTTTATTACTTATTATTTCTTACTTTCTTGATCTCCAAACATTATATGCTTGTACCGAATACAAGACCTTTTGCTCAGTTCCGCTTTGCGGTGTATTAGCTGATAATTTGTATGACGAACTTACGTCATACTAATATTTACGTCACCGAATACGTTCGCCTTACGATGATTCATCACATCATGATTCAATAGATCAATAAGAAGAATCAAGCTTTGTGCGATGAATCTGTGATATACAATTATAATTAGATTGCCGAATTATTTGCGAATCACTCAATAGCATTGTAACAAAATATGTAAATGATTACGTTGCGTTCCTTAATATGTATTTAGCTTAAAGTTATTTATTTGTTTATGCGGTTTTTTTTTATTATGTATCATTCATAAAGATCCGAAGTGGGTCGAAACGTATGAATAATTTTTTACTATATATTTAACACTATGTAACTAAATATTATTCGATTACTGTTATAATTATTGCGTCTCTCCTATTGGCTTTTCCTTTCTTTTTGATATTTATCATTTGAGCCTTTTTTTTAAATTTTATTATATATTTTAAAAATGTTGTCTCTGTGAACAAAAATCGCTCGGGTGGAGGACGTATAGAAAAGATGGTCCATATGTGATTAGAAATACCGTCATTTTGTCACAACGGTTTATTACAAAAATTACAAAAATTCAACGTATAAAATTCAACGTATTATAGATCGTTTATTACAAAAATTATAGATTGAAACATTTGTTTACTGAAAGTAGGTTGAAAACTGATCTTTTAGACTTCGTGAAGTCAAGTGCCTCTTTCCCTTCGTCTGTGCTTTTTTTTCATAGTAATCGTGACGCAAAGAGTTGTCTGTTAAAAATCTATATGTTATATTTTTGCTGATAAGTAATATATTTGCTTTGTTAAATATTTGCTGATAAGACTAAGATAAATATTAATATAAGCACCATTTTAGTTAGTTTTACCATTTTCTTTCATATTTGTTCTAATCTTATTCCAAATACCGAGTTTGAATGTGATATTTATTGTATATTTAGGATTTGATAAATCATATAACATATAAAATTAACATAATTCAATTAATTGTACTATTAGTTGATTCCCAGCAAACACATATTATAATAGTTATATAACATTGGAGTAAAAATTAAAATAACAGCTGTTACATTTTTATTATAATTGTTATATATCATCTTTTTACTGTTATTATTAAATATATGTGAGAATAGTTATACTCATGTAATATAATATTTATATAACATAAAATTATTGATATTATATTATTTTATTGATACATTAGAATATAATTGTAATAAAATTAATATATAACATAAAAGTAATATTCAGTCACTAGTTCATTTGTTTATCACTATGCGACGCGCGATGAATTTATCTCGCATTTGAGATTTAATGAGAATTATACAAAGCTTGCAAAAAGCAACTGAAGAAAAAATGTAATTAATTATTTTGATCAGTTCAATTTCTGGTGCAATCTCGACATAGAAAATTCAGATATTGGACTGATTAAAATCGGGCAGATAAATGTCCGAAAAAGATAAAATTATATCCTATTTATCAAGCGATGCCATACATAAAAAAAAGTTTCTATCTTGTACAATTTGCTTATCACATTTTTTCCTATGTACAAAAATGGCGCTACCAAGTAGCTTATCCAGAGTTTTATGTCAATAATCATTTTAATAAAATTTCGATTAAAATACCTCAGGAATTAAAGCTATAATCAAAAATCTAACGGCACTTTTATTATATAATATTGATACAAACTTTTGATTGCGATCAGTTTGAATAAAATTGGTGCAGCAAATCCTGAAAAATGATAAATCATGTATCAGAATTGTGAATTTTTTATTTTTCTCCAGAATAATCAGACTCATGTACGTATGTTCGCACACATGCAAAGCGATTTTGTCCTTCAAGCGGCGTTCACATTGTTCATGTAAGACGATTACTCGCTCGAGTGTGCAGAACGCATTAAGAGACAAAATCATATGTGGATGTAAATGAGTGTAATATTTCTATTTTATAAGAGTATACGCGGAGTATAATCAAGTATAATACGACAAAAAAGTGATGTAAAGTTAATGGTTATGAAATATTGTGGAACAGTGCAACAATACAAGAAAAAAAGCGATAAAGTAAAAAAAAAATATTATTAACGCTGAATAGTGCAAGGAAGAAAAGTTATTTTTTTTAATCGGTGTCATATCGCGCAGTTAGATTATGTTAACAATGTTGAGAAATCTGTGCATTGTCAATTAACATATTTGATAATGACATGATAAATACATTGTTGGAAAATAATTATGCAGACATCGATTCAAGGAATATTTAGAGATTTTGGCTATCTATGTTTTTGGACAGATGCACAATATACTGGTAATTATACGTTTAAACGCGCATTCATGTATATAATGTTTACTTATATTTTATATATAAATATAATATTTTATATTTTATATATAAATATAATTAATGCATAATTAATATTTTCAGATTAATTAATCAATAAATGGTTAAACAATGAGTTATATGTTTATGTTTATATTTGCCCGCCGCGTATTCGCGGTGGTATCTTTTATTGCGTCCTGTTTGGTTGAATTTTTGGAGGGGATCCCTAACGACATGACCATATATGGTTGTGTCGATTGTTTCGAATTGTTAGGCCAAAATGCAAGTTAAAATCGTTCGATCGAAATTCCTTGCATTTCAGGTGGTTCGATTCTTTCTCAATCGCTTAGCCTCGGCGCGCGGCTCGCTTCGTCAGCGTTTCATACAGCGCTGGTTATACATTATACGCCTTTCGCAATATCTCGCTAACCCGTGTTAAGAAATATTTCTTTAAGCTATTTAATATTAATAATAATTCGGTTATAGCTATTTGGGCTATAACCGAATTCCTCCCCCGTTGAAAAAAGAAAAATGGGGGTATAACGTTTTTCTTACAATTAGTTATACCCTTTCTTATTCTAATGATTACAATCATTTTCCGTTTATAATGTTTGATATAATCGTTTCTTATTATCTAAAATCGCGTGCTTAGACTACGCTTTAATATCGGTCTTGAAAATCCATAAGATATACGTGGTTCTTCCTCGCATATCCTTACCGATGGTTGCTTTTCTTCTTTTTGTTTTTTATAATTATATAATATGTGTTATAATCGCTATTATAATTATTGTTATTAGTCCGCTCGTTGCCATTGACTAAACAAATTGTTTTTGAGCAAAGAACTTTTGTTCGTTATCTTGTACATTATTGTTTAATTTTTCTAATTCAGTTTTTAATTTTATTAATTCTGCTCGGTGTACTGTCACGTCTTTTAAAGTATCGTTGTTATGTGGCTTTTCTTCGTCTTGTAGGAGCGTAATATTTAACTCCGGTAAATAGGTTTCTATATTTACTTCGTATGCGGTTTTTGTCGATTGAATCGTCATGTCTGGCGTTGTCAATTTACATTTTCCTCTTAATAAAATTTTTCCTGTATTTTTAATAATTCTTTTGCGTTCGGTTTGTTTATCGCATTGTATATTTATTTGTTGGTCTGCGCTAATTGCGTATAGCCAAGTATGTGGCTGTTGTAGTCTAATCCAAATCGCGTTTATTGAGTTTATTGTTTTTGTTTCGCAATTGTGTTGTTGTGACAGTGTATACAGTTGTATCTCGAACGGCGCGTTCTGACTCGTGCGATAAATCGGTATTGCATTTTCGCATGTATACTTAGTGTCTCTTTTTATACAATTTCTTAAGTCGTTTTCGGTTACTCTAAGATAGGTTAGTTTTTCCTTATCTACGGCAATTATATTATTATTTATTTGTGTTACAATAAATGTATTATTATGTATAGATACGGGAAGTGTAATTACTTTTATAATGTCGTAACTTGGTTGTGTAATTAACGGAAATTGTAATATAGTGTAAACATTTCTTTTATCGTAAAACGCGCTTATTGTGGTATGTTCCTTTATTGCTAGCCAATCTTCGGCGTGTATTTTAAAGGGGAAGTACAGTCCCTGTTGCAATTGTTGCGACGCTTCTTTTAGATTTGTAATAATTGCTTCTATTGGCATTAATTTCGGATGCATTGTTCCTTTTCGTGTGTACGTTAGATATTCGATTATATTTTCCGCGTCGCGTATGAGTTCTGTAATAACTGCGGTAATTATTATGAAATGTTCGTTTATTTCGGCACGTTTCGTATATACCGTTACCCGTTGTTGCAAAAGTTTTTCGTTCCGATTTATTATATCTTCTTCCGATTTATTATATCTTATTATACCTTTTCAATGTATGCTATAGTATTATTTAATATTTTTATTTGGTTTTTTGCTACATGTTGTATTATTTGTTGTCTATTTTTTAATAGATCTAATTGTTCATTAATACGTTTTTCGTCATTCGCGTCCATCGTTCCAAATAATGATTTCGCTATCAAGCCTATTCCGTCTACCAGTCCTCTACGTCTGTTAGTCGGTGGTTTATAGATTGTTTGAATTTGTGTCATTATATTTTTAAGATATCTGGCTTCCCTTTTTATTATTATTCGAGCGTGCTACATGCATCCCGATGGTAGTGATTTTGTAATCTCATGGTGTCGTACATTTTTTCGGTCTCTTTTAAATAATTTGATATTTGTTCATATCTATTGTTTAATGTGATTAGGTCCAATTTAATTACTAACTTCCATGTTTCCTTAATAAAATACAGTTCTCCGATTTTTTCGAAGTATAGGCCCGGATTATGTTGGAATTCTTGAATTTCGCACGATGAATTTATTTCATCAGGCTCCGTGAGACTCTTGGATTGTCGGCTATTCCAGCTGACGAGTATCCTGTAATATTATATTTTTTATATTATATTTCGCGATGGTGTCATTGTTATCGTTTAGTCGCGCTTCTCCGGGATGAATCTCGTGTGCGCTTTCCGACGGGTCGTCGCGTTTTCGCTCAATCATCTCGTAGCGTTGGCTTCCTTAAGACGAGTTTGATTATTCAAATTAGAATCATGTTTTTTTTGTGTGTTCGTTGTTCGGAAGTTTTGGATAGCGCTGACTTGGTTATGTGTCGGGCTTGCGGAGGTGACCCTTTGGATGGCCCATCATGTTGCTCGATTCTTTCGAGCAGGCATGTGCAGCGTATAGGAGCCCTATTCGTTTTGCGTTTTTGTAAATCGCGTTACCGGTGTGCGTGAAGTGGTGGAGGTGGTGCCACATCCGCGGTGTGATTTGGTACGTGTGCACGCCGTGTTGCGGGCGCAAAATTGGTTCGATGCCCGTCGTTTCGCCAAAATGCGTGCGGCGTGTGTGTCGTCTTCGCCCTCGACTTCCGTGTCTCCGATGGCCTCTAGTTCCGGAAATTCTGGGTGTGAAATCCTGACTCGAGGTGGTGTGCCCCAAGGTTTCCGGGGGCGTCTACACCCGGTGAGGGATAACGGCATTCTGTTCCGAGCGCCTTGCCGTTTTCGGAGTAATTAAGGTAAGTGTTCTAATCTTCAATAAATTGTTTAAGTTTATTGGTATGCATGCGCATGGTTTTTCTCCCCTTTTTTATCGTATTTTATCGTAGTTTACGTCGGAATTCTTTTCAATTATTATATACGGTCCGATCCATAGGGATTCTAGTTTTTTAGATCGTCCGCGTCGGAGTACATTTCGTCGTACATTAATACCTTCTCGCCTACTTTAAATTTTATTTCTCTAATATTTTTATCATACTGTTTCTTGGCTTTTATTTTTTATTTTTTTATATGTTCTTTTGCGAACTGATTCGTGGCTCGTAGCCTTTCTTTTAGTTCTTGCGCGTAAACATTGTAATTATACATCGGTTTCGGCGGTCTCGTTAGTGACATAGGCAACTCCACTTGGTATCCGTAAACTAATTCGAAGGGTGTGGTATCCCGTGGCTATATGTGGCGTTGTATTGTATGTAAACATCGCGAACGGTATCGATTCGTCCCAGTCTATCTGATCTTCGTTTATATAATGTCGCAAATATTCGGCTAATGTTCGATGCGATTTCTCTAACGCGCCATTACTTTCCGGATGATAGGCGGTTGTTTGTATTTTATTTATTTTTAATAATTTGCAAGTATTTTTAAATATTTCGCTTAAAAAATTTGTGTCTTGATCGGTTAGGATTTTTTTCCGGAATTCTGTGTTCTAATACAATTTTTGTAATGAATTCCTTGCTAACCGTGTTCGCTTTTTGGTTAGGGATCGGTATCGCTTTGCTAAATTTCGTTAAATTATCTTGGAAAATTAGTAAATATTTATTACCATTTGTTGTGACGGTTAGGGGTCCTACAATATCTAGGGCGCATTTTTCAAACGGTTTAGTAAGCGTATCCGTAATTATTAGTAATATTTTATTTTTTCGCGATAATTTATTTTTTTGGCAATATTCGCATTTAGCTATGTATCTCTCAACATCCTTTGTTAATCCTGGCCAATTATGGATTAAGCGAATTCTTCGTATAGTTTACTCGATTCCTTGATGTTCTCCTGTGAGTGCATCATGATATTCATATAATATCTGTTTCTTTTCTTCCTCCGTATATATTTTTTCTTTGTCGGAGTGTGTCTCTTCTTCTATCGCGAGGATTTCTCGCTCTTCCTCCTTTACCTCGTTCGTATCTCGTATTACGTTGTGGCTCAGTGCATCGGCGTTCGCGTTCGCTCGTCCGGCCTTGTGAATGATTTTATAATCATACTCTTCTAATTTAAGTCTCCAGCGGATTAATCTTGATCCGGGATCATTAACATTAAAAAGCCATAATAATAGTTTATTTTAAATTTTGTGCCGTATACGTATGGTCTAAAATATTTTATGGCCCATACGATCGCTAGCAATTCTTTCTCCGTCGTATTATAGTTTTGCTACGCGCGAGATAATACTCTGCTTGCGTAAGCAATGGCCACTCACCTTTCCTTGTGACAACACTGCTCCGATTGCATAGTCAGTGGTCACTATAAATTCTTGATTAAAGTCTGGAAATCTTAGCACTGGCGCCGTCATTAATTTTTCTTTTAATATTTCAAAAGCATTTTGTTGCTCCGTTGTCCATTCAAATTTTTCGGTTTTCTTCGTTTTTCTTTCTTCTTTCTTAGTTTTGTCAACGGTTTTGCTATTTTGGAGAAGTCTTCAATAAATTTCCTATAATATCCGGCTAAGCCTATGAATGATTGTATGTCCTTTATTTTTTTGGGTGTTGGAAATTCTTTTATCGCCGTTAGCTTTGATGTCCGGAGATATTCCGTTCTCCGAAATAATATGACCTAAATAAATTACTTCTTTGCGTAAGAATTCGCATTTATCCGGTTGCAATTTTAAATTGTTTTCTCGGAGTCTCTACAATACTTCCTTGAGTCGTTTGTTGTGGTCCTCTAAGCTTGATCCGTAAATTACGATATCATCTAAATAAACCAGACATTTAAGTCCTTGCAATCCTGTTAGAACTGAATTCATCAGGCACTGGAATGTTGCAGGCGGCGTTTTTTAGTCCAAACGGCATTCTATTAAATTCATAATGTCCGTAGAGCGTTGAAAATGCTGTTTTATTTTTATCTCTTTCGGTCATCGGAATTTGATGATAGCCTGATGCCAAATTTAAAGTAGTAAAATATTTGACGTTTCCTAACTGGTCCAATATATCTGTAATGTTTGGCAGTGGAAATGAATCACCTATTGTCAGCTTCCGAAAGTCTATTACTACTCGAAACTTAGGTTTTCCCGACGCATCTGCCTTTTTCGGTACTATTAATAATGGTGTATTCCATTGACTTGTGCTAGTCCGGATAATTCGATCCTTTAATATTTGTTGTACTTATTTACTTCCGTTTTGTGCTTTTCTGGAAGGCGATACGTTCTCATGTACACCGGCGAGGTATTGGCGCGCGTGTTTATCTCTTGCTCGACCGTCGCGGTGCACGTCAGTGGTTCTCCGTCCACATGAAATATATCATAATAATCTTCGCATATCCGTAAGAGTGCCTGTTTTTCTTCGGTATTTAGGTGCTGAGTGCGCATCGATTGTCAAATATGTGCATTTCGAGATTTTAGGTTTTGGATTTTTTCTCGTGTGTATCGTATACATTTCAGATGTCGTGTCGCTCTTTATCTCATTGAGTGCGATAAGAGGCGTTTGCATCTCGATTTCCCTGTCTAGTATTAATGACGCTAACGGGGCACGTATAGTCCGCGGCGTTGACTATACAGTTCCCGATATACTCCGGGTGTTTTTTCTTCTGCGCGAACAATTCCTATTCGGTTTTGATCCGTTGTTGCCTTTATTATCGTTTCACTGCGCGACTTTAAAATTATTTTATTATATGGGTAGAGTTTTAATACGGCATTGCCTATTTTTAGTTGAACTTCTTCATAGTTGCAGGAAACTGAGTGTTGTCGGCGGAAATCAATCCCTAGTATTCCTTCGTGTTCTATCGGAATATCATCGTTGACTACATAGAACGCATGCTTTATTTTGTGCCCATCTACTTTAATTGTACCGTACATCTTTCCGATTGTGTATATCTTGTGTCCGGTTACTCCGTTGAGCGCAATTTTTTCTTCTTGAATGAGCGTGTCGTCTTTTAACTGCTTTAATTTTATTTAATGATATAGTAGAGCCTGAGTCATATAACATTTGTATTTTCTCATTCTTTATCTGTCGCATGGGGATTGTTACTAATAATAATTTTAAACCAAAAATAATTTTTTGCTCGATTACGCGGTGTTCCTTTTATGTGCGTAACTCGATATTCTGCTGCGGGTCGCGTTTTCTTCCTAGAATTATTTTTCTCTTTTCCGCTACTGCTACCGTCGGATTCCGAATTTCATTTAAGTTGACGCGGTAATCTTTTCGACTTGGGAATTTTTTTGTTTGATTTTTTATTATTTTCTTTTGATTTATCCGCGTGTGTTCTCGGTCGTCCGTTTAAGCTCCAACATTCTTCGTTGTGCCCGGATTTTTTACAGTATTTACAATATTTATTTATTGTGTTTATTCGTGAGGATCTCTCCGATTTTGGGAGCGCGTATCAGCTTCGACAGTCGCGTCCGTAATGTCCGTTTTTTCCGCATTTAAAGCATTGAGAGGTCGAACTTCGGGTTTGTCGCGAATCAGTTGATTTAAATTTATTCTTATTATAAAAGTAATTAGATTTTGTCGGTCCAAGTAATTTTTCTTCGGCACTTGCGCCCGTTATCGCCTCTTGAAGCGTCATATATCTTTGAGCGCGTACGAGCACCTTGAGTTCGTCGCAAAGTCCGATTTGAAAATTTATTAACGCTTGTTTCTTAATTGTTTCGTGAATCGTGCGCTTTGAGTGTGCAGGGTGTTCATCTCCTTCGATCATAGAATCGTACAATTTCATTAGTATCTTGCTATAATCAACTCGTTGTCCAAACGCGTGCGCGGTTTCATTTAAGTTTTGCTTTAGTGAATTAAATTCGATTTGTAAATGTGTGGTACTTTGTTTAGTCTGATAACAAGTCTCGAGTTGATGCTTTAATTCTTCGAACGTTTATATATCTCGCGTCTCAAAATCCTGCATGGCTTTTTCTTTAATTTAGTGTATAAAATCGCTTGCATTAACGATTCTTTATCCGCGGGATTTATGTTTCGGACGGCGTATGTGCAGGCATTTAAAAATTCGTGTAACTTATGTCGCGACGTTCCGTCAAATTCGGGAATCATCGTTATGGTTTCTTTTAGCGGTACGTAATGCGGTGCGACGCTTCTTCTGTTTCGAATGTCGCGATTAGTCCGTCCGTATGTTTCATCAAACGCGTCGTTATCTCGTTCTCTATTGCGATAATCTTGGCGGGGTATTTCTCTCGTTGTGTCTTCCACCGCGGTCTTTCGCCGATTTAGAGAGTTTATATTTGCGCGTAGGTCATTTAGAACATCAAATAAATGCGCGTATTCTATTCTTTCTTCGCGATTTATGGCACGTCAATAAACAATAAATTAAAGCTGACGGACAACAACGGAAGCAACATAGACGGATGATAAGCAGTCAGACGAGAGCAGCTGAAACTCGAATAGGATCACCAGCATCCAAGAGCGCAGATCCACGACACCTCACTAGACAATGCATCGATAATGTAAAAACTAAGCTTCAGACGAAATTTTCGTAAAGGAAAAATGATCTTAGAAATAATTCCTAAGAATACAATCCTTTAAAATCGAACGATTGTTCTAAATCACCCCGTTACAGGACTCGATCAACTGTTTGTTATACGCGATGAGTATGTGTGTGTATGTGTGTGTTATGTATGAGAACGTGTACGCGTATTACATACATACATACACGTTTACACACATACACACACAACACACACTCTCTCTCTCTCTCTCTCTCTCTCTCTCTCTCTCTCTTTCTCTTTCGGTGAGTTGACATGTGGACGTGTATTTATGTCGCTCTGTTTTTGTGTTTCTGCCGCTTTTTGCCCTGCGGGGCATTAATTCTTTTTAGAATCTATCAAAGGCTTCCTCTGCTTGACTTTGTGGTACAAGCAGTTTCTGTACTGGTCAATTGACCAGGCTATTAGACAATTGCGGGGATTTTCGACTGGATTTTTTCTTGGAGTGAGTCTCATTGTTAATATTTTTCGATCTAGGCATATTATTATTTACGTGTGAAGGATGGAAGCCGGCGTAGGAGCTGGTGTGCAGGTTGACAGTGGCGTAGGAAGGAGGGGATTCACGAGACAGTCTTCGAGCACGGCATTGTTAAATCTTTCAGGTATGTCAGAGAAATAATACCGATACAATGAATAGCTCGAGAGTAAATGCACTCAGGGTTACGGTAAAGAGACATACTGAGGCTATGTCTAGGCTGCTCTTGTCCAGCAAGGAAACGCTGGAGAAGAGAGAAATTATCGAGTCGGCTTTTCGTGCATGCAGAGATGCTTTCATGGAAGTATCCACGGTTTTGATTGGTTTAATTGAGGAGAGATCAGCATCTGTCAGCTGTACGGCGAAGGATATTAAGGAGGTTGTTGTGGAGGTGCTAGAGGACTTCAATAAAAAAGCAATAAATAGTGTGAAGAGTAACGTTAGTTTTGCGGGAGTTTCAAGTGAGAAGAGCAAATCATATGCGTCTGTCGTTGGTGCTTCAAGATCTGAGGTGCGTGTTTCGCGGGGTCCGACGGTGGAGTTGTCTGACACTACCATCTTTCTGATAATGCCGGGTGAGAATAAGAGGGATAAATACGCCTCATCTCAGGTCACTAAAGATACCTTGTGCAGGGTCTTAAAACCGGCTGACTGTGGTTTAAAGGTCAAGAGGATATCTTATGCACGAGATAATGGTGTCAGAATTGAGGCATTCTCTCCTGACATTAAGAAGATCAAGACTCACCCTGGCCTTGCGGAGGCTGGATTGACGGTGCGTGAGAACAGGAAATTGAATCCAAGGCTTATTATATATATGGAGTTCCTGCCGATATGTCGGCTAAAGAGATTGAGGATGAGCTCCTGGCCCAAAACCTGATTGATGTAACTACAAAGGTCGTGAAGGTTGTTTATATTTTTACGCCAAAACAAGACAGGCGCATTACCAACTGCATACTGAAGGTTACACCAGCAGTACGAAGGGCCTTACTCGAATGTGAACGGATTTATCTGCGCTACTCTGCCTGCTCATTTGCGGATTATGTTCGAATTGTGTAGTGTTATAGATGTTTCTTGTTTGGCCATATTGCGAAAGATTGCAAAGGTAAACCTTCTTGCGGACATTGTGCTGGGATACATGAGATGAAGGTCTGCAAGAATAGGGATCAACCATCTAAGTGTCTGAATTGTGAGCGTCATCATGTATCTCATGGTGACTTGGCCCATGGATGCTGCAAAATGTTCGGTACTGAGTAGAAGGGTTAAGGACAAAATAGCAAATAACAGCTATGAATGATATGGAGAACGACCTTGAGGACCTTAAAATTTGCCATGTAAATTGCCAGTCGTTCTTCGCACATCTGGATGAGTTTTGTCACTACTTCTGCAGTGCTGTCTTCCACATCATCTGCATGGAGACGTGGCTTCGGTCTGCTATTACCGATGCTATGATCAGACTGCCTGGATATTCTCTCTTTAGGTGCGATAGAGTTGGAAGAGGTGGAGTGGCATTTTATTTGGTGGATCATTTTCGTGTCTCCATTCTTTGTTGCTCTGATGGGTCTGTTACAGATAGACCAGAATTTATTATGGCGGAGATCATATTCAACGATAGATCTAAACTCTTGCTAGCAGTGATATATCGACCTCCGAACTCAGGTTATCTGAACAAGTTTTTCCAATCATTTTTGGATTTTCAGGTAGGCTATAGGCACTCGATCATCCTAGGAGACTTTAATGCTGATATGAATCAAAACACCTTTAATAGCCAGCAACTTGGCTCCTTTATCTTTGAGTCGAGCTTATATCTGATGCCGTTCAGGTCCACTCATCATCTGAGGAATTCCAGCACGCTGTTAGACTTGTGCATTATCGATGACAGGGATAAGCTCAAGAAATTTGGTCAGTGTGGAGTAACATTTCTATCAGCACATGATCTTATTTTTATAAGGTACGGGATTAAGCTTCAGCGTCGTCATGGGAAGCTTATAGTTTGCAGGGATTAGAGTGGTTTTGACGCAGCATCCTTCCAGTCTGATGTTGGTAACATCGACTGGACTGACGTGTCGGTCTCGGATAACATGGATGAAAAGATTGATATTTTTTGCACTAAATTACTCAATATATTCAATGCACATGTGCCTCTGAAATAATGATACTTCAGGAAGTAGTTTTGCCTGTCCCATGGTTGACTGATGGGATCCGTATGGTGATGCGCGATAGAGATCTGGCCAGAAGAACGTGGCGCAGGCATAAAAATGACGTATATTATGATCGATACAAAGTGCTGCGCAACAGGGCGCAAAATCTTGTGCGTTCTGCAAAGCGCGAGTATTATGTCAACATCTTCAATCGGGAAGGCAAGGCATCTGCGGTCTGGGTCAGATTGAGACATCTAGGTCTTATTAAGGCCAGGGACACCGGAGGGCGTCTTTCGCACTCTGTTGAAGAGCTTAATGCATTCTTCGGACATAATGCGGAACATGCTGATTATGTGGAGGACGGCTCTTTGAGGGATATTCTTGAGCGGGATTTTGATGACGGGAGCTTCCACTGGAATTATGTAGTGCCGCGGGATATCGCGAGAGTGGTTTCCAGGGCCAAATCAAATGCGGTGGGTGGAGATGGCATCTCCTTGAGATTGTTGAAACTGACAATCCACTGTACACTGCCTATTTTGGAGCATCTATTCAATTTCTCCTTGATGAATGGTGTTTTCCCTGTGAAGTGAAAATCGGCACTTATCTGTGCAATACCTAAAGTCAGGAATCCTACATTGGTGCAACATTATCGACCAATAACTATACTTCCTACTTTGTCGAAGGCGTTGGAGCGATTGGTTTGCGCGCAGATGTCTATCTTGAGGACTCTGGCTTATACGATCCATGTCAGTCTGTTTATCGGAACAACCACACTACGCAAACTTGTCTGATTAGGATGCTGGACGAAGTGAGACATGCGGCTGAACGAAGGATGATCACTGTGTCTGTTTTCTTTGATTTTTCGAAGGCTTTTGATAGAGTGTATAATTTTTTGCTAATCAAGAAATTGAAGAACTTAAACTTTTCTGAGAGTGTCCTGCGTTGGATACTCTTACTTGGCTCAGGCGGTTAAAGATCGCATAGAGGGTACAACCTCATCTCCGTCTCCTGTCAGGGTTGGGGTGCCGCAGGGCTCTGTATTGGGATCCTTGCTTTTCACTCTGTATCTAGCTGATTTTAGTCATGTAGTCAAGCACTGCAAGTACAATTTTTATGCTGACGCTATACGATCTCCAAGCCTACATCCATTGTGAACCAAGAGATTTATCTCACACCATCCGGAAGGTCAATGAGGACATTGATGCTATTCTTGGATGGTCTAGTACTAACAGACTCATCTTAAACTCAGATAAGACTCAGGCTATAATTATGAGAACATCGAGATTTGTCAAAGCCATTGATCCGAGTACACTTCCTGCGATAAGAATGGATGGGTCCATGATTCAATATTTTACATCTATCAAATATCTTGGTGTCACGATAATGAATACTTTATCTTGGGAGAAGCAGGTTACTAATATTACAAACAGAATCCATTCCGCTCTATATCAATTAAAACTTTGCAGACACCTATTGCCGGAAGCTCTCAAATCTAAGCTCGTCATTTCACTGATCTACCCAAATGTTGATTATTGCTCTGCAGCTTATACGGACATGACAACTGAGCAATGTCTGAGACTTCATAAAGCAGTGAATACTTGCGTCAGATTTATCTTTAACGTAAGGACTGATGAGCACATTACACCTTATTATGTAAGGCTACGTTGGCTCAAGATTGATGCTAGAAGAGCTTACTTTGTTGGATGCCTGTTGTATAAGATATTAGAAACCAAACAACCAAGTCTTCTGCACTCCAATTTCAAATGTAAGATCGCAACATCGGACCGTGCCACTAGGGCTCCGAGGGATATGCTATTTCTGCCACTATATAGAACTGAATTATATAAATGGTCTTTTAGACTCACGTCGGCTAGGTTTTGGAATGGTCTCCCTCAGTCTATTAGGAGTGCAACGATACTGGCGGATTTTAAACAAAAGTTATATTCGCACTTGCTCGTCTGTGCCTCTTCATGATTGAGATATAAATTGGGATGTTTCTTGAATGCTTAGTATACTATTGCATCTCTTTCTGGCATGTCTTAAGATTGTTGATTATAAACCACATTTATCCATAAACACTTTCTTTACATGTTTAAGAACATTGCGCACACATTGTAATTTTAAATGTATTTTTACTTTCTTATGTATTAATATTTATGGCGCTTGAAGGGATTTTGTCCCAGAGCGCTTTATAAATAAAGCTTTCTTTCTTTCTCTCTCTCTCTCTCTCTCTCTCTCTCTCTTACTCACTCTTTCTCGTTCTCTAATACTGTTTGCTTGCTCGCTCGCTCGCTCGCTCACTCACTCATTCGACCTCCCACTCGTTCACTCACACATTTATTCTTACCTTGTAGAGATTCTTCATAAATAAAATAATTAAACAAATAATTATTGTACGGCCGCGTATAGCACGAGTTTTTTATCGATTATTTTGTATCGATATTTTTACATTTTTACACTCACGCACTGAATCGATAAATTGATTAACGATTATAACGATTATGACGATCGCGATTATCCACAATGTATCACTACCGATTCACTTAATCACTTGAAAAAAAAACGCGTTATACGTGTACGTATTATTTAACACGGAGAGCACGCGACGACATAAGCAGATTATTTCGACACTGGCGGTGTTTGCAATCGGTAGCGGGCAGCGCTAGTATCGACATAACCTGCTTGTCGTCGTGCGCTCTCCGTGTCAAATAATACGTATGTATAACTCGTTTTTTCAAGTGATTAAGTGAATCGGTAGTGATCTATTGTGAATAAATAATCGTTATAATCGTTATAATCGTAAATCAATTTATCAATTCCGCGCGCGGGTATAAAAGTGTAAAAGTATCGATACAAAATAATCGATAAAAAATTCGTGCTATCCGCGGCCGTGCAGCAATTATTTGTTTAATGTATGCTATCAGTGAATAAGTGAACGAAGTAGGGATGAGTGAGTGAGTGGAGAGGGAGGACGGAGAGAGTGGAGGGAGAGAGGGAGAGAGAGGGAGGAGAGGTAGAGGCGAGAGGGAGTGAGAGAGAGAGAGTGAGTGTAGTAGTGAGACAGTAGCATATAGGCATGTACACACATTCACACACACACACACACACACACACACACACACACACACACACACACTCATCGCGTATAGCAAACAGCTGATCGAGCGCTGTAGCGGGGTGATATGGAACAATCGTTCGTCTTTAAAGGATCGTATTCTTGAATGATTTCTAAGATCATTTTTCCTTTACGAAAATTTCGTCGGAAGCTTAGTTTGTAAGTTATAAATGGAAATAGTGATCGAATTACGAGACGGATACACTGCAGCGCTCGAGTCAACTGTAGCGAGCGCCTCGGGTAAGTGCCTGCATCGGACGATGAGTTGCATCGCCCCTGCTTACCATATGTACCCATCTCGTAATTCGCTCACTATTTCTTTTTATAATTAAAGAACTAAGCTTCAAATCAAATTTTCGTAAAGGAAAAATCGTCTTAGAATGCATTCAGGAATACGACGAAAAGGACACTATACTTGTTTTGATACATCCTGTATATATAAAGTAATATTTGTAATTGCATTTTTAAAAACGTATATATGTTAAAATTATTTATATATATATATATATATATATATAAAGTAATATTTGTAATTGCATTTTTAAAAACGTATATACGTTAAAATTATTTGTAGATACTATATTATTATAAATACATATCTATAAGTAATGTTTCTGCACCTTCTCGTACTATATATTCAAAATAATTAAAAATTATAATGTAACTTTCATATAACAAAACTATATAAATATTAAATCAATATTTTATATCTTAATTTTATTACAGTTAGGTTCTTAATCAATAATATAACATTAAATAATTGTTATAATTAAATGTATAATTGCTACATAACATTGTTGCTTTCTTGAGTGGGAAATTACAAGGAACAAGAATATTACATGTTACATTCTTGTAATATTACTTCTTATATTCGAATATACTGAGTTATATAACTATTATAATATAATTATAAGAGTGTTTGCTGGATCAGTACTATTAGAAGATAATATTATTAGAAATACTACTATTAGTAGATAGTACTAAAAATATTAGTTGATAATTATCATTATTTTTATAAGCCTAAAGATCTATATGAATATAAGCACAATCTTACAGTCTTTTCATGCCAAGCAGATTCCTTTTTTTGAGTCAAGTCTTGGATTTGAATGTAAATGGAATATTATGTTCATCGCGTATATTTATCATAAAATTTCGTAAAAGTTTCTGCTACTGCAAATGCTA
The DNA here is from genome assembly GCF_021464435.1 of Cataglyphis hispanica. Taxonomy (NCBI): domain Eukaryota; kingdom Metazoa; phylum Arthropoda; class Insecta; order Hymenoptera; family Formicidae; genus Cataglyphis; species Cataglyphis hispanica. The sequence goes on from NC_065964.1 coordinate 793,721, forward strand.
CATACGTATTAATTCCAACATATAGATTGCAATATTGCCTAATCTTTATCCTTGTTAGTATTATCTTCAAAATCGATAGTATAATTATTGTCAGTTTCTGTAATAAAATTGTGTAGCATACATGTTGCAAGTATAAAATCAATATATTATCAATATCATATTTGGATTTGGTTTTTAATTTGAATTTGGCAATTATGAATTCGAAAATGTATTAAATACCAAATTTTCAACTACTCTTCGAGTATAACAACGATAATCGTAAATTTTTTTAACATTAGTATCTAAATGTTTTCCGATACGTTTTCGGGATATGTATCTAAGAAAAAACGGCTTTAGAGGAAAAACTTCATCATTGTTTATAATATAACGTACTTCCTTTATTATAGGGTCAGATAATAATTGCCCCACTCGTAATGTGCAGAATTATTGCTATCTTTAGCCGGGCGAGCGTCAGTAAGCCGCGCTCCTGGTGGTGTGTGGGAGCTTTCAGCTGTCACAGCGCGGCTCGATGCGCCAAAGCTAAAGATCAGCGATGATTGGCTAGACTTTACTCAATAACAATTCTTTTATTAAGCGTTATACACAAAATTGATAAAGGACTTTCCTGCTTGGTTTAATTCCCTCGATTTGCACGTTATGAGTGAGGCAATTATTGTCAACCACCCTGTATATAATATTTATTATTTATTATTATCTATTATGATATTGTTATGATAGTATTTATTGTTTTTAATATTGTTTTTAATATGGTTCACATTATATACACATAATACTCCCTATTATATACAGGGTGTCTGGAAATTTTTGACACACCCGAGGTGTGAAATTAGATTGGGCCAAACTGAGTCAAAAAGTCCTGTACTATTTTGTAAAATTTGCAATAATTATTGCATTATTAATTAAAATATATGAGCTAATGAGCACGTTGGAAAATGGTAGGCCGGTATCGACAGGCATGTACAACAATTATTTGTGTACGTTTCTTAACAACGAAAGCATCATCTCAGCAAGAGATGACTGCGTGATTCCACTTCTCGCTTAGATAATGCTTTTGTTACTAAGAGACGTACACAGTAATTTGTCAAACGTGTCTGTCGATACCGGCCTACCATTTTCCAATGCGCTCATTAGCTCACATATTTTAATTAATAACGCAATAACTATTGCGAATTTTGCAAAATGATACAGGACTTTTCGATTTAGTTTGGCCCAATCTACCTTCACACTTCGGGTGTGTCAAAAGTTTCCGGACACTCTGTACACATAATCTCTTTATATAA